>NW_025920106.1:2178977-2478977 GCF_902686445.1 Sciurus carolinensis | reverse complement strand
CTCTATAATCTGGTCTCTGTGCTCTACATTCTGTGCTCTGGGCTCTTGCTGTGGACTCTGTCTCTGTGCTCTGGTTCTGTGGTCTAGCCTCTGTGTTCTGTGCTCTACATTCTGTGATCTGGTCCCGCACTCTGTTCTTTGTGCTCTGTACTCTGTATTCTGGGCACTGTGTTCTGGGTTCTTTGCTCTGTGCTCTGGTTGTGTGGTCTAGGCTTTGGACTTTGTGCTGTGCATTCTGCGCTCTGGGCTTTGACTCTGTTTTCTGGCTCTGTTTTCTGGTTCTGTGCTCTATGCTCTGGTTATGTGGTCTGGGCTCTGTGCTCTGGCTTTGTGTCTGAGCTCTGGGCTCTGGGCTCTGTGTTGTATCTCTGTACCCTTGGTTTGGGCTCTGGGATCTGTGCTTAGTGCTCTGGTCTCTGTACTCTGGCAGTGGCCTCTGTGCTCTGTGCTCTGCGATCTGTGCTCTGCCTCTGTGCTCTGTGCTCTGGCTATGTGCTCTAACCCTGTACTCTGTGCTCTGGTTTCTGTGCTCTGCCTGTGTCCTCTGTGCTGTGTGTTATGGCTCTGGGCTCTGTGTTCTGACCCTGTACTCTCTGCTCTGGGTTCTGTGCTCTGCCTGTGTCCTCTGTGCTCTGCACTGTGAGTCTGGGCTCTGACTCTGGCTCCTGCTCTTGCTCAGTCTTGTCTCTCTGTGCTCTTGTCTCTCTGCCCCTGTGCTCTGTGCTCTATGATCTGTGCTCTGTGCTCTGTCTGTGTGTCCTGGGCTCTGACTATATGCTCTGTGCTCTGTACTCTGGGTCTGGGTTCTGTGCTCTGTGCCCCTGACTCTGTGCTCTGACCCTGTGTTCTATGCTCTGTGTTCTGTGCTCTGGCTGTGTCCTCTCTGCTCTGTTCTCTGCATTCTATGCTCTGCCCTCTTGTCGGTACTGTGAGTCTGGGCTCTGGCTCTGGACTCTGGCTCTCTGCTACGTCTCTGCTCTCTGTGCTCTTGTCTCTCTGTCCTGTACTCTGTGCTCTGAACTTTGTGCTCTTTTCTTGGGCTCTGCTCTCTGTGCTCTGTCCTCTTGGTTCTGTCTCTGTGCTCTGGATTTGTGGTCTATGCTCTGTGCTTTATGCTCTGCACTCTGTGCTCTGTGCTCTGGCTCTGTTTTCTGGCTCTGTGCACTGTGCTCTGGGCTCTGTCTCTGTGTTGTGTCTCTGTACTCTAATTTTGTCTGAGTTCTGGGCTCTGTGTGCTCTGTACTCTGTGCTCTGGGTTCTGTGTTCTGCTTGTGTCCTCTGTGCTCTGTGCTCTTACCCTGTACTCTGTGTGCTGGATCTGTGCTCTGCACTGTGAGTGTGGGCCCTGTCTCTGAGATCTGGCTGTCTGCTCAATCTCTGCTCTCTGTGCTCTTGTCTCTGTGTCCTGTGCTCTGTGCTCTTGGTTCTGTGCTCTGTGCTTGGGGTGTGGTTCTGGACTCTGGCTCTGTGCTCTGCACTTTTTGCTCAGGATTCTGGCTACAAGCTCTAGCTTCTGGTCTCTGTGTTCTGTCTCTCCTCTGTGTCTGTGCTCTGTCTCTGTGTTGTGTGCTTTGTGCTCTATTCTCTGTGCTCTGTACTCTGGTCTCTGTCTCTGTGCTCTAGAGTCTCGCTCTGTGTTCTGTGCTTTTTGGACTGGGCTCTGGATCTGGGCACTGGTTCTGTGATGTGGGCTCTGTGATCTGTCCTCTGATCTCTGTGATCTCTGCTCTAGGCTTTGTGCTCTGTTCTCTATGCTATGGGATCTGGCTCTGTGTTCTGTGCTCTCTGTTCTGGATTTGTGCTCTGGCTTTATGCTCTGTGTCGTGTGCTCTGGGATCTGGCTATGTCCTCTGTGCTCTGTACTCTGGGTCTTGGCTGTGGTCTGTGTCTCTGTACTCTGGGTCTGGGCTCTGTGCACTGTGCTCTGTGTTCTGTACTTTGACACTGCGCTATATTTTCTGGCCTTTTACTCTGTGATTAGTGCTCTGAGCTCTGTATTCTAGTCTCTGCACTCTGGGTTTGGTGCTCTGTGCTCTGTGCTCTGGTTCTGTGCTCTGTCTCTGTGCTCTGGTTTTATCTCTGAGCTCTGGGCTCTGGGCTCTGTGTTATATCTCTGTACTCTTGGTCTGGGTTCTGGGCTCTGTGCTTTGTGCTCTGGTCTCTGTGCTCTATGCTCTATGATCTGTGTTCTGTACTCTTGGCTCTGGGTTCTGGCTATGTGCTTTGTACTCTGTACTCTTGGTCTGGGCTCTGGTCTCAGTCTCTGTACTGTGGGACTGGGCTCTGTGCTCTGTGCTCTGTCTCTGTACTCTGGCTTTGTCTCTGAGCTCTGGGTTCTCTGTTGTATCTCTGTACTCTTGATCTGGTCTCTGTGCTCTGGCTATGTCCTCTGTGCTCTCTGCTCTGGGCTTTCTGTGCTGTGTGCTCTGGCTTTGTGCTCTCTACTCTAGGTCTGGGCTCTGTCACTGTGCTATTTGGTCTTGGCTCTATGCTCTGGGTTCTGTGTTCTGGCTTTGTCCTCTTTGCTCTGTACTCTGTGCTCTGCCCTGTGAGTCTGGGCTCTGGCTCTGAGCTCTGGCTCTGCCCAGTCTCTGCTCTCTGTGCTCTTGTCTCTGTGCACTCTGGCTCTGGACTCTGGCTTTGTGCTCTGTGCTTTTTGCTCTGGATTCTGGCTATGAGCTCTGGGTTCTGATCTCTGTGTTCTGTCTCTGCTCTGGGCCTGTGCTGTAGTCTCTGGCAAAGTGCTCTGGTCTCTGTGCTCTACAATCTGTGCTCTGGGTGCTCACTGTGGGCTCTGGCTCTGTTCTGTGTACTCTAGTCTCTCTGTTCTGTGCTCTACATTCTGTACTCTGGGCTCTATCTCTGGGCTCTGGTTCTGTGTTCTTGCTTTGTGGTCTGGGCTGTGTTCTGTGATTGGGACCTGTGTTCTGTGTTCTAAATTCTGTGCTCTGTGCTCTGAGATCTGTGTTCTGGTTCTGTACTCTGTTCTTTGCGCTCTGTGCTCTGTATTATGGACACTGTGTTCTGGGTTCTGTGCTCTGTGCTCTGTGCTCTGCACTCTGTACTCTGGGCTCTGGCTCTGTTCTCTGTCTCTGTGTTGTATCTCTGTATTCTTGGTCTGGGCCCTGGGCACTGTGCTTTGTGCTCTGATCTCTGTGCTCTGTGCTCTGGGATTTGGCTCTGTGTTCCGGGCTCTTTCTCTGTACTCTGGCTTTGTCTCTGACCTCTGGGCTCTGCGCTCTGGGCTCTGTTTTGTATCTCTGCACTCTTGTTCTGGGCTCTGGACTCTCTGCTTTGTGCTCTGGTCCCTGTGCTCTGGCTGTGCCATCTGTGCTCTGTACTCTGGGTCTGGGCTCTGGGCTCTGTCTCTGTACTATGGGTCTTGACTCTTTGTGCTATTCTCTGTGCTCTTGGCTCTGTGTTCTATGGTCTGGTTTCTCTTCCCTGGCTATGTCCTCTGTGCTCTGTGCTTTGACTCCATGCTCCAAACTGTGATAATGGGCTCTGGCTCTTTGTTCAGTCTCTGCTCTCTGTGCTCTTGTCTTTGTGCCCTGTGCTCTGGGCTCTGTGCTTTGTGCTGGGTTCAGGCTCTGGACTTTGGCTCTGTGCTCTGTGCTTTTTGCTCTGGATTCTGGATATGAGCTCTGGTTTCTGGTCTCTGTGTTCTGTCTCTGCACTCAGGGCTCTGCATTCTGTACTCTGGGCTCTGTCTCTGTGCTCTGGGTTTTTGGTCTGGGCTCTGTGCTCTGTGCTCTGAACTCTGACTCTGTTTTCTGTTCTCTACATTCTATGCTCTGGCCTCTGACTTTGTGCTCCATACTCTAGGTTCTGTGCTCTGTTCTCTTTGCTCTGTGCTCTGGGCTCTGGGCGCTGGGCTCTGTCTCTGTGATCTGTGACCTGTATCTGGGCTCTAGCTTTGTGCTCTGTGCTCTGTACTGTGGGTCTGGGCTCTGTGCAGTGTGCTCTGTGTTCTTACCTTTGTGCTCTGTGCTCTGGCTCTGTGGTCTATGCTCTGTCTCTGTGCTCTGGTTCTGTACTGGTGCTTTGTGCTCTGTGCTCTGTATTCTGGGCACTGTGCTCTGGGTTTTGTGCTCTGTGCTCTGTCTCTGTACTCTGGCTTTGTCTGTGAGCTTTGAGTTCTGTTTCTGTTTTGTATCTCTGTACTCTGGGTCTGGGCTCTTGTCTCTGTCTCTGTACCATGGACTGGGCTCTGTGCTCTGTGCTCTGTGCTCAAATTTTTATCATTAATGAAAATGACTATATTGTAATTCCTATACCTCTGATTTTCATTGGTCATGTAAAAAGGGTAGAATTTTCAGAAGGATCAAGAACAACTTATAGTATAAAGACTTAAACTGAATTGACCCTCACTTACTTGAAGCCCCAAGTGTATTTACTATGCAATAAAATATATATAAATAGCAAAAGCAACAAAGTCGATTGTATTATCTCATGAAAAAATCAGAATTTCTCTTCTCTCTCTTAGTTTCTTTATTTTCTTCTTTTCTTTTGGTACTGGAGATTTAACCCAGGGCCACTTTACAACTGAGCTATTATTTTGAGTCAGGGTCTTGCTAAATTGTTTAAGGGCTTTGATAACTTGCTGAGACTGCTCTTGAATTTGCAATCATTCTGTCTCTATTTCCCAAACCACTGGGATTGCAGGCATGCATCAATACACCTGACAGTAATCAGAATTTTTTACTGACCTGTGAGAAAATAAAGTTTTCTTTGCTTTCTTTAAAGAAGTTAGAGGCAAAATTTAAAGCTCTCAGAGGATTTCCAGATAAAAGTGGATTTTTGATGGTCCTTGACTTTCCTTTTGCATTTCAAATATTCATGAATGTTTCTGTCATAGCCATTCATTTTGCCATTATGTCAAAGAGCAGTAAATGCAGTTTGACAAAGAGAGAAGGAGGGGTGGGGACAATTAAAATGATATAACAACAAACTTTTAAAAAGACTGTATAATCTATGCAAGCATATGTAAATAACTTGTCATTTTTTGTTTAAATAGTTGACCTACTCATTTCCTTTTAAAGGAAGGAAATACAAATAGGAATTTACACTTCAAACAAATAGCAAAATACTAAGTGAGTGGACGTATACAAATTGCCAAAGACAAACTCACCACTTAAAAAGTAAATTTTTAATCCATTACTGAGTAATAACCTGAAATATTCATACTTATAAAACTTAGTGAAATTTTCCAAAAGTGAAACTACTGTAATAATTTGTGAAAAATTAAAAATGCAATTTTGGAAAACTGCATGGGTTTTTAAAAACTAAGTTCCATCAAAGTATTCTAACAGTAACAAAAATTTCAAAGCTAATCTACAAAGTTTTTTCTTCTTCTAGTAGAAACAATTTACTTAAAACAAAAAGAACATCTAATTTTGTTTTACTTTCAAGTCCCTTAAAATCAGTTTTCCTAAAATGTTGTAAGTAAATAACTACCAGTTAAATTACTAAGCACATAATAAATGCAATCATGGTGGCAAGCATATAAAGGTACCCTGTTTCAGAGGTGGATTTTAATTCTTAGGTCTTGGAACTCATTTTAAGTTCTTAAAAATTATTAAGGGACCCGAAGTATTTTTACTTATATAGATTACTGCTGATGTTTGCCATAAAATATGAGAAAAATTAAAACATTTATTTATGCACTAAAAACACCTCTCATGTTAGCAGGAATAACATTTTTATGAAAATAATTTTTCCAAAAAAATTAGTTAAGAATCATCTTTTTAAAACATTTTAATAAATCATTTACAGTCTATTTTGATAGAAGAAAGCTGTATTTTTTGTTTGCTTTTGCTTTCTGTTGTGATATGTTGCTTTACTCCATATCACAACATATCATAATATGTATAGCTATATGAAGAAAATGAAATCTCATTGATATGAAGTTGGAAAAGAGGAGAAACATTTAATAGTATTATTTAATTACTGTAGATAGTATTATTTGGTATATTAGAAATAATTAAGTTCTTTCTTCAAGGTTATATGGTAACTTAAATTATATCCATAAACTATTCATACATTTGTTAAATTTCACTTGTCTATCTCACACTTTAAATGAATTTTTTACTATGCATGATCCTATAATATGAGTTGCTGATAACTGGAAAAATATTTATTCTTGAATTATAGATTAAATTTTTATATATTTATTCAAAATTTTAAAAACCCTCTATTTGTTAATATCACAACTGACCTCATCAGAAAAGTTTCTAAGTAGTGGGAACATATTAAGCTTAAAGCAGCAGATCCAAAAATTCAAAATCTAATTTGTATTTGTAAACCTGAATTTTAGTATTGGCCAGAAATACCTGTAGTTGATTTCCTTGAGGTGACAAGTTTAATTAATTAATTTCAAGAAATATCTGCCAAATATCTAAGTATGAATAACCACAATTTGTTGGTCATTTTTTTTCCAGAAAACATGAGGTTTCTTGAAAAAAAAAAGGGGGGGGAGGCTAGTTCAGCTTGTAGTCATTTAATCACCCAAAAATTTTTTTCTTGAGATAACTGTAGTTTTTCTGTGTTCAGTCCATGTGTTTTTATATAATTGCTAATTTATCATACATATACAAAACAAAAATACTAGTCATTTACTCAAGGATGGAAATTTAATAAAATTAATGCATTTTCTTGCTTGGCAAAATATTTTAAGTGTAACTGATACTTTTTCTGTAAGAATGCGCAGTGGTGAAGAATACCATGATATACTTTGGTGGCACAGCCTGAACATAAACCAGGAAAGTACAGTTTTATCCTTATTGCTTCTGGATCAACAGTGCAAATATTAACAAAGAGAAAAATCAAATAACATTTAGTGTACCTCTGAAAATATATTTTTACCTCCAGACACTCCCTGAAAGGGCATCAGAAACCTGGGGTCCATGGACAAAACCTGGGAACTCAAACCTTTTAGTATTTGTTGCTAATAACCAACATAATCCACCCACAAAATTCTGTCAAATTGTTCAGTGGGCTCAGAGAAAATTTCCAAACTCACATGAAAGTGATAACACATTGTGACAGTGGTTGTCCTTTTATGCCTAACCACCTGGAGGAATTTATAAATATTTAATCATTCCATACTAAAATCTTCTAGCTTTAAATCCTCTTTTTCATTTATGAGACAGTTCTGTGGTTTCAAGTCTCGATGCAACACCATTCTTCTGTGTCAGTAAGTTAACCCATGTAGAATTTGGTATAGAAACAGCTATAAAAGCAAATAAGTAATAACTAGTCTTACAGATATCAAGATATACTTTGGTATTAGCATAAGCTATGGTAAGTAGAAAAGCAACTTTCCTAGAATAGTAAAAGAAAAAAAGAAATTATATCATTTTAAGAACAATGCCTTTTCAGTTTTGAGTTGTGTTCTCAATTTCAGTTCATTGTTCAGTTCGAAGCATCTATCGTTTGTGTCAACAGTGTCTATGAAAATAAATATAAATAAAACAAAATTTTGTTTTCACAGTAATAGTTTATTGATTAGAGAAAGCAGCTTAAACAGATGTATCCTCTATACTACTAAAGCTTATAGTTTGATTATAAAATTCCAGTATGTCAATCAAACACAGGCATTACTCCCTTTAAAAACAACCTGATCTGGGTCAGAACCTTTAAATATGGCATTGGACTTGGTGGCTTTATGTAAAGTCTCAGGTATCAGAGAGAATGGAGCTGCATACCCTTACAAATTACCAGTTATAAAAATAACTCAATCAGCTTTTAACACCTAATTCCTGGATAATTTAATTTTAGGAACTACTACTCAGTTTCAAAATCAACTGTGATTCAAAAAAGGGTAATGCACTCTAGTGCTCTGAAAGAAGCAATTCCTATAAGGTAGAGGTATTTTGCATATTGTGGTAAAAAGAGAGATATGGAACACATCTTGATTTTCTGGGGTTACCCAAAATAACTTAAAGTACTGAAGACTCAAGAGGTATCTTTGGTTTACTTGTAGATGAGAAATGATATCTTAATACCAAGAATAAGCCAAGGCAGCAGGTGATAAATGGCAGGAATTCCTCTGGTGATTTTTTGGAGGGGGTGTAGTAGGGATTGAACTCAGAAGCACTCTACATCAGAGCGATGCCCTCAACTCTTTTGCATTTTAATTCTGAGACAGGGACTCATTAAATTGCTCAGGCTGGCCTCAAGTTTGTGATCCACCTACCTCAGTTTCCCAAGTTGCTGGGTTGTGGGCATGCACCACCATGCATGGTCTGAATAAATTGTAAGCTGTGAAGTCTTCAGACTCCACATATTTATTTTTGTGTTTTGAAAACTGTAAAGTTACTACATTAATATATTTCTATTGGATTGCATTGAGGTTTCAGCAGTGAGCACAGCTACCTTTCAGTATATTCCTGTTAAATTTTACATTTGAAAAACATTAAATATGATTTAATAAACAGTAAAATATTTTCCCACTATTTACATCTGACTTAAAAGACTTCTCAACCTCTGTCAAATTATGATAATTTGACTATTTACTTTACAAATTAGTGCTAATATAAAAGCAGAAAAAACAGATTTTTAAAAATGAGGTCTACAAATGGCCTTCACTGACAACTTGCAAAGGAAAATATAAACTATGATGAAAACAATCTTCATTAAATGTATATGGAAATACTTTTAAAGCCTTGTTCTAAAATTCTTGGCAATGTGCTAGCCATATGTTCAAACCTCTATTTCAATAATAGAAACTGACTTTTCTTTATTTTTATCAAATTCAGTATTAAAAAATGTAAGTTTGAAGTTACTAATTTACTATCTATAGAATTATAAATGTCTCAAACACACAAAATGGGACAGTTTATTTTCAAAATAGGTATCTATAAACTGTTGAACTTTGTACAAATAAAATCTTTGAAAATGTAAAATATACCACTCAGAACAAAAAAGTCTATGAATACAAGTATGTCAAGTGCTTTTATTTATCTAATAACTTCTGGGTTTCTTCTGTATCTGATTATTATAGCAAACTTCTTTAGCATTATTTGAATTCTTAGATGTACAACAAAAACACAATTATCTTACTGTTCCTTCTGGCAATATAGATATTTTCTTCAAACAAAGATATCACAATACCTACATGTTTCTGGCCTTACTTATAACCCTTATTCATAATTCATAACCCTGAAAAGTCACTGTTTTTACATAATTTAATACCATTTTAAATATATTAGGGGATTTTACCATTTAAAGGTGGTCTTTTGCAAAATGTTCCATCATTTGGATTTTTTCAGAAAGTAAAATATACCTGCAGATTTATTCTACACATGTAGGACAGTCAGTTAAAATGTGAAATAAAATATCAAAAATATTTTTGAAGACTTTTAAAATGAAGCAGTTTTACAAAAAGATATTATCCCAGGAAAGCTGTAGTATAATAAAGAGAAGTTAAGTAAATAAGCAAAACAGAAAATTCCAAAGATTTGTTTTGAGGTTGGTATATTTTACTGCACAATCTAACTCATTTTCTTTACACTTTAACAATAAACAATAAATATACCTGTACATTGTGCATATTCATGATGTTCCTATGGTCATCCATGTACTGTTTTAGGTCTTTACCCTGAAAAAACACAGCATTTTACTACATGATAACACAGTTTTCATAATGCATGGCTGATTAACTTAATAGTAGTTAATTTTTTAAAGAAAATTGTCAGGAAAAGATACAGAATGTAACACCTAATCTGTTTAAATACCAATAAATCAGTAAAAATGTCCCTGGGGCTGTTAAAAAAAAAAAAAGCTTAAGTTTCTAATACTAAAGAAAAAAAATACTGAGTATTTTTTAAATTCTTAACAGATACTTAAGCACCAGAGTCAAAGATTTACTGTGGGAAAAATGTCATGTAATGTTACTATGTTTGCATGTTTTAAGTCCTTTAAGAGTGAAACTGTAAAATGGAAATGAAAGCCAATTGTTTAGTCTCTGGAAGGCCAGATTTTATAAAAACTTGAAGTAAGTTTAAAATATAAAACCAACTGTGAATAGTATTCGCTTAAGTTAGGAACAGCAATTTGCCAAGGGGATGAGTCATAGAAAAACTGAAGGTATGAACTTTACCATTTTTATGATTTTGAGTTTTACATTGTAGTACCTAAAGTCATCTCTAATATTACAACTCACCATCTTCTGTTTTTTTTTTTTTTTATTTAGTGCTAAGTTTTGAGCCTCTGGGATTAATTTATATATAGTTCAAGGTAGGCTTTCTTCTGCTATGTTGCTAATCAGTTGCCTCAAACATTATTTATTTATTTATTTATTTGTTTTGGTACCAAGGATTGAACTTGATTCACATCCCTAGCCCCTCTGCTCTTTGTTTAATTTTTATTTTGAAGCAGTGTCTAGCTAAGTTGCTTAGGACCTTGCTAAGTTGCTCAGACTGGCTTCAAACCTGCCATCCTGCCTTGGCCTCCCCAACAACCAGGATTGAAGACATTTACCACCATGTCTGAATCAACCCAACTTTGAATAATTTTCTTTTTAAATAAAATGGTATTATGACATATTTATATAAAGTTCATTTATTTCTTATATTTAATATATGCAGTTAATTTGCAGTTACCATGTTTCCTATGTACCAATATGTAAAATTTCCCTATCAGATATTTATCTCAGTACTTTTAATGACTTCATAATATTTCACTATACAATAAGAATATTAATTTCTTTCTATTGAATATGTTAGTTTTAGAAATAATTTTAAAGGTCTAATTATATTTTCCAGTCACTTATTATTTCCATCTGCTTTTATTTATTAAAATTACTCTTATATAGCTTTGGTTTTAAAATAGTCTAAATAAATATACCTTCTCTTATAGCTGTACTGGGTGTGCCTTTGTGTTTTAACAGATCACTTTTAATGCCACCAAATTCTCTGTCAGCTTACTTCTTCCTTAATAAACTGTTGCATTTATGCCCTATAAAACATATTTTGGAAGAACAAGTCAAGAGTATCATAAGAGGGTATAATAAAAAACAATAGAGAGCCCTAACTGAATTTCTAATTTCTAAGCATGCTGAATTTTACCTTGCAAAGAAAACTCCACAATGTCCAGTATTAGATTTTATTATGGCAAAGATGACTTTCAGTTACATACACATAGATTCCATGTTTTCATAAGACCAAAGAGTGTCTCAAAAATATAAAACAAGAATTTAATTTACTTTTTGTGCTTCATTTCAAATGAAGATTTGGATCAATATTATTAAAATCAAAGGTGCTTTCCCTGTAATGGTATATGAAGACTGAAGGACACTGAGCACATTAAATGAAAGAATAATTATACTGTTAAATCAAAAATATGTTTTACCCAGATTTCCAAACTTTTCAAAATCTTTGCACATTAATTCTTTAAAAAATAAAAGAAGCTTCCCTATCAACAATTATTTTCCTTCCTGCTATTTATTATTTATTACTTCTGTATTTTTTATTTCTTAAAATCTGTTTATTCATTACTTTTTCTTATTATTTTCTTGCACTTTATTACTGTGGAAGATAGAATGTTTCTAAATTAGTAACATTAGAGTTAGTGACAAGTTCAAGAAAAAATCTCATTTTAAGAATTCCTTACACTTCAATGAAATGTTTTTATTTCTAAAATTATTTTCAGAAATTTTAACTATGCAATTTCCCATAACAGCACAGACAGAAGACTGCTAGAAGGCTAAACAAACAGATGTGTATTGTGTTACCAAGAAAGCAAACTATTTTGTGTTTCAATAAAAGATTTTATGCCTACTAAAAATACTAATTTCCTCTTAAACTGAGGATACTTTCAAGAGTTGAAAGCTTCATTCCTCCTAATTTTGTTACCTTTTCAGATATAATCCTTTAGACAATCATGTTCACAATTTTCTAGGTTGGCAAAACCATACACTTAGATGATCAACAAGAAAGTGTTTCATTTTTAAAAAAGAATTTACTTATGTTTCCAAACTTTTCCAATTTTATGTAGGATTCTATTCTCCCAAGCCCGATTTCTGACTGCAAGTAAAAACTATGATAAATTGAGTATTTATTCATAAAATTTCATCTCTTCCTCAACTTCTAAAATTCTCTAATTCTACAGTGTTTATGAATAGAAACAGTTGGTTACAGTCAGATTGTTGAACATCTATCAAGTTTCAAAAGCATCAGTATTCATAATTGAAATAGTCAACCTACCTTACATATGGATTGGATAATGGTCTGCAGTGAATGACTTGTTTTATTTTAAGACCACAAGTTTTAAACTACCACAGACTTAGATTTTAAGATACTAATCTTGTAAAAATAACTATTTGATTTTCCTTTTAACTAAATCACAAAATAATTTTCTGACTGATCTTTGAATTCCTATGCAGACTTGAAACCAAAAAGATGCTATTTGTTTCAGGTTCTACAGTCAAAATACAATTAAAAAGAAAACCAATTTACATTCTACTATAGATCAGGAAATATGCAAACACAAAACCTGAAATGTAAGTCTCATTTTTCCCTCCTTAGAAGCTTTAATTGAGTTCCCAAACCCTTTCTTTTAAACCTTAAACTCACTGCTTATTTTGTATTGAGTCAATAAATGGGGTAGGTGGAATATATCAAAATATGTCACAGAAACCCAATATATCCAATGTATATTTTAAAAGAAAATTTTAAAAAGTAAACAACTTTAACACCAAAGATTTGGAAAAACAATACCAACAGGTGACAGATAGGAACTGAGAGAACAAATTTAAAAAAAATAGTAAACAGAAGCCAAGAATAAGAATTTTCTAAAAAATGTTTTCTAGAATCTATTTGTCATAGAAGATACAAGAATAATCTAAAAATGATTCACTTCTTGCATAGATGATGCTAATGTCCTTAAATAAAAAACTAGTGAAAGGAAATAATGCATAACTTCAGTTTTCATAGGTATATAATTCATATTAAATTATTAAAATATTGCATTGTACTCCAATCCTAGAGAATCAAATATGAAATTTTCCTGGAGTTGTCAAATAAAATAAAACTGATACTTGGTGGTTAGACAGCATCACTTACCACTTTAGAGAAAACAATAAACTTTCCAAACTTGAATGGCCAAAAGTAGAAGAAGTCCTGCAAAGAAATTGTTTTTATTCTTTTGTTCCAATGACATACAAGTTAAAAGGATGTAGAAAACTGCAGGTCCAACTAAGAAGTGCTTAATTCAATTTTGATAAACTAAAACTCTATTCATAGGTAGTATATTATTATATGACTGAAGAAGTGCTTCTTTTTGTTTTTTTGTTAGCTTTTTTCTTTATGTATATGATGTTTTTTATTAAAAACATTAAATTAGAGAAATTAAGTTTTAGAATCATCATATACTACCTACCAGGTACTGTCTTGTATGTAACTAATTATTTACAAAGTTCTTGCTTTCTACTACCAATAGCTGTGCAGAATAATGAAGCAAAACTACATGACACAACACTTAAAAGAAAAAAATGAAGATTTTTTACTTCATTATGGATAATGAAGCCAACAGACCATTCTCTGGTACATGAAAGTCTGATTCCAGTAATTTTTCACTTTATATAAAAATGAGATTTACAAGGTTAACAAAACTATGATAAAATGACATTATTTTCTTATTCCTATCTGTGGAATTCAGATGTTTAAATTTAAAAACATGGAACCACTGCACATTGAACTTGAATTTTAAGTTTTGTGTCATTTTTTACTGAGAGAAAATAACACTACCTTGAAAACACACATAAGCCAATATGAACAAAACAACGAGTATCTGTAAAAAATATATATATATATAAAGTCATTGTCTATAACAATGAGAATACATGAGAAGACATGACTGTGACCTAGAAACCTTTTCTTCTCAATAGTAGGGAAATTTTCTTGCTCATTCTTGTATGTTAAGTGAATATGAGAATGCCCTTAACATGAAGTACACGTTCGTCTAGTGGTGATCATGACAGAAACAATGGAGTTTGTTTTAAAGATTATGTAAGTGAAAAAATAGATTACATAAGCATAGTGACTATAATTTAATCATTTTAAAGGTGAAAAGTTGCTATACAGTTTAAGGAATGACTTGTAAAGGGTACATGAAAAAATTAAGACTACAAAGAACCTCTTATCAGAGAATAAAATTTAATGACATTAGAATATGCTAAAAATCTGTTTTTTTTAAAGAGTAACAGGTTGGCAATAATTAACTGTGTATTTCAGCTAGTGGAGGGGATTGTGAATGTTTCCACCACAAAAAAATAATGAATATTTAAGGTAATAGATATGCCAGTTACTCTCAACTGTTCAGCACACACATATAAATGTATTGAAATGTCAGTATACTCAATACACACATAAAATAATGTGCAAATTAAAAATAAAATTATATATAAAGAAAAGCATAATTATCATACTGTAATTATGAAGTAAAATTTGAATAATCAGTCTCTAATAGAAAGAGCACCACCAAATTTTATGCATGCAATAGAGAATTCAAACAAAAGGTAGTTACATTAGTTAACTATCAGATCCTAATGCAAAGAGTAAAGCATACTGCAATAACCATTTTAATAATTCCAACCTTAAGGATTTAATGATCACACCTGAATATAATTCTTATAATTAATAAAATTTTAAATTGAATTTTTAGAAAAATTTGTTTGCATTTGTGTCTGTTGAACACAAGATTAAAAATAGATATAATCACTAACTTATTTACATGCTTTGCAGTGGAAATTATTCAGAGGACAGAAGACAAAACTCATTTAACATTTACCAAGCACAATGTTAAGAGCTGAGCATACAGTGAAGACAGACATGATCCCCGCTTTCATGAGTTCAAAATCCAGAATGAGTTGCACCTTATTTTGAATTTTTAAAATTTAAAAGTTGAATAAAAACAGAAATAATAGCTAAAAATAACAATGAACTTTATATTTTAATATAAAAACTCCCTTAATTCTGCTTTCCAGACAAAAGATGATCATTTTTCTGATATTACATTGTTGTAAGAAAATGCTTCACTTTTTTGCAGCCCAAGCAAATTCTTATTCAGATAGCTCTTATAGCAAAAACACATGAACACTAAAAATATACATACATAAGATAAATTACAACTTGTAGTAGGTCTTTTAATAATTCAGTGTACTTTGTCAGCAGTAGTAAGTGCTGCAACAGACTTTGTTTCTAGAAACATAATTTATGCATCACAGTCATGAAACTGGATTAATAAACTGAAGATGCATTTCCAATTTAGCTTTAGAACAAGTTAATATGCTGAGGTTCTACAGGTGCCATGTTAAAAGTGAGTACATATTGAAAAACACTGTGGCCAGCAGGAGGTTACTTGAAACAACCATTTTCTCCCCTGTGAGAATTACTGAATTGCTCTATTTGACAGCAATGGGTTTTTCTCCTTGACATGTGAGGACAGAATAGAGATGGAAAACCTCAATTCTACTGGCCATTATTTTTTTATAAAAATTATCAGCATAGAAAGGAGGAATGCACACAGTGGGAAGAAATAAGCACTTCTAAAGTACCTAATCTCTAATTTTAATATAATGACACAAATGTTTATATATAGACTTTCATTCTATTGATGCTACACTTAAAAGTCTCCTAAAACTTCTACTGGGTATGCTATTATTGAAAATGCAACAAAACTCTGATGATTTCTGACTATCAGCATATAAGATTTCCCATTAGCTTAATATTTAACTGTGTTTAGAGAATATTTCATTTATTATCAATCATATTTAGGTATTGTACAGCATTTCTCAATCCCCAGTAACCAGTATCTTTAATATGAGATAAGATTACTAAATATAACATGTATCCTGGATGGGATTCTGGGACAAAAATGGAGGTAGTAAAAAACTAGTGAAATTTGAATAAAATGTAGAGTTTAATAAATAGTAGTGTACCAATATTGATTCCTTAGTTTTATAAAATGTATTAATGTAACATTCTACTAATAATAGGAATAATTGAGTATATGGTAAAATCACTGTATTTACTTTGTAATTTCTCTGCTAATTCAAAATTAAAACACTTTATTTAAATAGAAAGTCAATGGGAGGATGAAGTTAAGAAAGGGAGACTGAATATAAAAGAGTTTCATAGGTATAACAGATATACCAATAACCCTAAGCAGATGAGATGTGACAAAAGGGCAACATGATTAAAACAAAGAATAAGTGTTGACAGATATTTGTGATTGTTATTCAGAAAATGGAAGAGTTTCAGGTTTACAGCATTTGTTCTATTATGTAGAAGAGATCAGCTCTTTGTTTAGAGTAAGAGAGTGCAATATGAAAAACTGAGGGTCCACTTGAGGTTGATGACCATGGATTTATAGATTCCATCAGCCTTCCTTGTCACTCCCTCCAGCAAAAATAAATTCTAGGATTCATTTTCTTAATTTCCATCTAAGATGAACGGTATGTTATCCATGGAAAGTTGAAATCTTAATACATGTGAAGAATATTTGTTTTTACCCAATTGCTTTCCATCCATTCCTAACCTCACACGTGTTCTTCAAACATAAAGCCTAAGATTCAGATTGATACATTGAATAGACCTCACCGAGAAAAAAAAAACAAAAAATGCTAATTTTAGATACAAAATGATTACAGCATCTATGTAAACTTGAATACTAAGTGTTGTGAAAAATAGTTTTCTTTTCCCACCCCTTTTCCACTATTCCATTCATTTGCCTACTTCCTACTTCAAATATAAACACAAGGTAAAGATTTTTCATTTTGAAGAAAAATTTTTGAATATATATTAAAAGCAATGTGCTTATCAATGTAAATGATAACAAAAGGGATGCATGGTTATAAACCAAAATGTAGCTGGCATGATTAATCTGAAACTTAGAAGTCATTTCAAAATCAAAAAGCATGGGAAATGGATAGGAAAAGACAAAAATATTAAAAACACTAATTACTAAGCATTCATAAAAGGGTTTCACATTGACTTAAAGAGACAACTCTTTAAATGACAGCTTTGAGAATTGCATGGTAAGGGTTGGGGACAGAGCTCATTGGTAGAGCACTTAGTATGCTGGAGCCCCTGGGTTTGATAATCCTCCAAAAAGCTATCACATGTTATTAAATCATTCTTTCCCTCCTAATCAGAACAAACGTAATTCAGAAATTATCTAAGTGCAAATCTCTTAAAAAATTGATAGCCAAAGGAAACATTTGACCAGAAAATCAAGTGACAAAATATATTTTAAAATGTTTTAAGCAGTGATGTGCAAAACAATGATAATCACAGTCATATACCAAAATCAAGTTGGTTACACTTTGTAAATGTGCTTAGAGTGTAGACAAAGTAATTATACACTTTAGAATATCTAATCAAAACAGAAGCTTTTGTGAGTAAAAAAAATTCCATGATATAATATATGGAAAGGAGATAAACAGGTGTGAGAACATCAGAAGTCATCATCAATTGTTCCTCCTTCAGACACAAAGCTCAGCTGGGTATCAAGTCCTATTTTCTCTCAGCATAACCTCTAGGGTCTGTGTCCTACTTTCTATTTCCATATTATGGTCACACCAAACCTAATTTGAAATAAATTCCTAATTCACCTACACGCCACCTATCTCTCTCTATAGTTTATTGTCTCTACTTTTCCTGTAGCTATTATTTGAAAGAAAAACATGATCATGTCAGTCCTTTTTTAAATAAACACTTTATTACATTGGAGGTTTAGACTTCTACAATGGATATCTCATGCTTTTTATACTCTGGTTCATCCTATCCTTTCAAATCTTATTTTTAAAATAAATTATTACATATCAACCCTTCTTATCTGTTACAATTTTCCTAGCTTAACATGCACATTCTTATCTCTGAGTTTATTGCATGAAATTTCTTCTGCTTAGAATGCTCTTCGTTCATAGACTCATTTTCAAACTGACAAAATCCTACCCCTTTCAAGGACCATCTCAAGTTCTTCCTTCTCTGAAGACATATGATGTGCAGACCACTTACATTTTGCCCATTTTATTCATTACAACACTTTATATGTATCCCTAGTAGAGGACTCCAGTCATTCAAAATACATAATATGCAATCACCTGAACTTATGTCAAAGATCAAAGTGCACCAGGAAAAGCTGTCCTTTCAAGAACAAGTGCTAGGACAATTGCTACATTCTAGAAGATGTTTGTAAGACATAAAGGTGACAAAGTTCCTTTATGTAGATGTAAAGAATTCCCATAAATCAGTAAGGAAATTGTACAAAAAACAGTAGGAAGTAGACAAAAATCTTGGGCAATTAATCTACAAAAGAGGATAACTAAATGACCAATAAATATGTTGGATTTACTTTAAAATTATTTCACCATATGGTAGTAACGTGCATATACAGCATGTGATCAATATAAATAATTAAACAAGTAGGTATTATTTTAAATATAACATGTGAAAGAAAATTAAAACATTTTCTTTTTGCTGTTAATAGAAGTAATAGTTATTCTATTTCATTTAACTATAGACTATGAGCTGAGACAAACTTCAAGCAGAAACTTGCCTATATCATCCCATCAAGAAATGTAAATTCTATAAAAAGAAATCCTTTTATAATAAAATCATGAAAAACAAAAGAGATAAGAAAGGAACTGTGAAAATATTTACTGAGATAAAAGACTTAAATACACATATATACCGTATTCCAAATTGTTAGACTAAAGAATGCAACAATAGTGGCTATCACCATATTATTTTTAATATTTTATATAACCAAAATCAAATACCAACATTATTTCTGCCAAAAACAATGAAATGCCTAAAACTCATCTAGAGCAATAAACAAACAAACAAAAACTACAAAAACATTCTTGAATAAGAATACAAGCTCTTCAACTTACCATGGGGTTATATCCTAATAAACCAGTTCTAAGATGAAAATATCATTAAGTTGGAAATGCACTTATATATACCTAACTCAGTGAATATCACAATTTAGCAACACAGAACTCTGTAGAATACTGTAGTTTAGTCCTGTGGCTTCTGGGCTAACTGGGAGCTATGATACTGAATCACAAAGTAGTATCATACTGCATATTGCCAGTTAGGGAAAAGATCAAAATTCAAAATGTGAATCATGTATTCTCATAAATGTGTATTGATTTTTCAGCACTGTAAATTTAAAATAATCAGTTAGGCCATGATGAATCAGAAATAGATCATGTGTATATGTGCAAAGGGAGGAATGAAAAAATAAATTGTTCTAGATACTAAATTAATTAAACTAAAATATATTTATATAATCTATAGCATGTTACCTCTGGGGAAAATTATATAATTCAATGAAAGAATTACACAATCTACATATAGACCCAAATGCCAACATCTTTTATACCTGTAATAAAATCACATATATTATAAAGAAAACTAAGGACAATTATATTATTATTTTGATAAATATATATAATTACATAATTTCAAGTTGATCTCAAGAGTTGAAAGTGTTAATTTATTACAGAGAACACTGATATTGCTTTCCTTAACTCACTCAGAAACAACCTTTTTTTTTTTTTTTTTGCGAATTGAACCCAAGGCCTTGTGCTTGCGAGGCAAGCACTCAACCAACTGAGCTATCTCCCCAGTCTAGACACAATCTTTTAACAGTAAAAATATAATCAAGCAGAAGGACAGACACTCTAATCTTCATTGTCTCTACAGCTACAAGAAAAGAAACAAACTTCCCATTTTTAAAGATTTCATTTTTTTGTAGAAAAATATTAATCTACAGTACATACTGAAATGATAATAGTCATAATTTCTGTCTTCAATGTTATACTATCCCATTGATAAAAAAGGAAATATTTTACATAACTTACATGGAGAAATAATTTACTACATACAATAGGGATTTCTAGGTGCCATGAACCACAAAGGAAATGATACTGATACTTATAAAGCAAGGGGGAAAAAAGCTGGTGTCTATTTTATTTTTCTCTCTTAAAATCTGACAATGAAGTATCCAAATGAATCTCAAAGAGATATAACTGAAATCACATTTTCTGAAAAGAGGACTTTGCTAAGGCCCTCTAGAATGATGTCAGTCTAGATTTGTGGAATTTAAAAAAAAAATCACTTTTCCTCAACAGAGAACTAAAAATGAATATTCTGTGTTCTGTAGAATACAGAATACTATGATTAATGTGTTCTTGCCTTGGAATCATAATTAGAAAACAGGAAATATTAAGAATACAACTCACTGATATAATTATAACAGCTCTCTTCATGAAAATTTTCAAATTGCTTTATTTGCTTGATATATATATATATATATACATAATTATGCTTTATTTGCTTGATATATGTAGTATACATAAATATGTGTGTGTTTATTTATATACAAAAACACACATATAAATGTATATTTATGTATTTTAAAGTGTGACCTCCATTGAGAGCTCTCTGTGTTTATGATTTCTGAGACAAACACCTGTAGGTGACTGGACTTCATCAGATGACTTCCCAGAAGTTGGGCACTCTCAACATCTGACTCCATTTTTAGATATTTGTGAACAATATCTGTATTGGAAAATGAGACAATGTTTAACTTAATGAATATTTATTTTATCCTACTATGTAATTATCATTGCAGGTAAAATATAGAAAACCAACATACAAAACTCAGAGCATAACAGTCTTTTATAGTCAGGTGCATATGTGTGCAGTTAAGAGATCAAAACATTAACTCAAATGTCTTCAAATAGAAAGTACTAAAAAATCCCTTTATGCTCTTGAATTATGAAACATTGTGAAAGAACTTGCATTCAAGTCATTATCCAGAGTTGACTAAAAATTACAGCCTGGAAATATACATTTAAACTTTTAATGAATAATCGTTACTTAAAAATAGTACTTTAAAAATTGAACCCAAGTGTTTCTTACCAAATCCATATTAAAATGTACCTTATTTCTGTATCTTTGTCTTGGTAACTTAATACTAAAAAAAGTTCAATTCATATTTATAAGCAGTTGCAAATAGTAATGTAATACACTTTTTTTATTGTGTACAAATGGGATACCTGTTGTTTCTCTATTTGTACATAGAGTCAAGGCATACCATTTGTGTAATCATATGTTTACATAGGGCAATGATATTTATTTTTTTCCTTCCCCCCACCCCTCCCACCCCTCTTTTCCCTCTATACAGTCCTTCTTTCCTTCATTCTTACCACTCTCCTTATCCCTAACCCTAAACCTAACCCTAAACCTAATGCTAACCCCTCCCACCCCCCATTATATGTCCTCATCCACTTATCAGTGAGATCATTTGTCCTTTAGTTTTTTGAGATTGGCTTATCTCACTTAGCATGATATTCTCCAATTTCATCCATTTGCCTACAAATGCCATAATTTTATCATTCTTAATTGCGGAGTAATATTCCATTGTATATATATGCCACAGTTTCTTTATCCATTCATCAACTGAAGGGCATCTAGGTTGGTTCCGCAATCTGGCTATGGTGAATTGAGCAGAAATGAACATTGATGTGGCTATATCTCTGTAGTATGCTGATTTTAAGTCCTTTGGGTATAGACCAAGGAGTGGGATAGCTGGGTCAAATGGTGTTTCCATTCCAAGCTTTCTGAGGAATCTCCACACTGCTTTCCAGAGTGGCTGCACTAATCTGCAATCCCACCAGCAATGTATGAGTGTTCCTTTTTCAGCACATCCTCGCCAACACCTATTGTTGCTTGTATTCTTGATAATTGCCATTCTAATTGGGGTGAGATGAAATCTTAGGGTAGTTTTGATTTGCATTTCCCTTATTACTAGGGATGTTGAACATTTTTTCATATATCTGTAGAATAAAAAACCTAGAATAGCTAAAGCAATCCTCAGTAGCAAGAGCAAAGCAGGGGGTATTGCAATACCAGATCTTCAACTCTACTACAAAACAATAGTAAAAAAATGTCATGGTATTGGTACCAAAACAGACAGGTAGATCAATGGTACAGAATAGAGGACATGGACACAAACCCAAATAAATACAATTTTCTCATAGTAGACAAAGTTTCCAAAAATATGCAATGGAGAAAAGATAGCATCTTCAACAAATGGTGCTGGGAAAACTGGAAAAACATATGCAATAGAATGAAATTAAACCCCTATCTCTCACCCTACACAAAACTCAACTCAAAATGGATCAAGGACCTCAGAATCAGACCAGATACCCTGCATCTTATAGAAGAAAAAGTAGGTCCAAATCTTCAACTTGTTGGCTTAGGATCAGACTTCCTTAACAGGACTCCCATAGCACAAGATATATAAGCAAGAGTCAACAACTGGGATAGATTCAAACTAAAAAGCTTTCTCTCAGCAAAGGGAACTATCAGAAATGTGAAGAGAGAGCCTACAGAGTGGAAGAATATCTTTGCCAACCATACCTCAGATAGAGCGCTAATTTCCAGAATCTATAAAGAACTCAAAAAACTCTACACAAAGAATACAAATAATCCAATCAACAAATGGACTAAGGAAATGAACAGACACTTCACAGAAGAAGATGTACAAGCAATCAACAGATATATGAAAAAATACACTTCTATTATAAAGAGATCTGGAGAAATTTTATGTTGACATCTAGACAAAAAATTACCTTGGCAGCAAAAATCATTGCATTAGTGATTGATTTCTAATCTCTTAAAATTTGATATCAGATACATCCACAGTCACACATTTTTCTGTCACACTTAAAAGTTAAGTAATTTAAACATTCCTTATATTTCTAGCAACATTTGAAAATTTTCCTAACTCAATGAAATGTAGATCAAAATATAATGCTTCAATATGTAAAGGTGATTGCAAGAATGTATAGGCAATACCCAGGAAGGAAATTTAACAAAGAAAGAGCTGAAAGTCAAGAATTCTTAAGCATAGACAGACTTTCACTTTCTTGGTAGGGGTTGCTGATACTGGCAGGAAAGTCCTTGGGTTTAGGTGCACAGTGGGATAAAAGGTGAAGCCTTGAGTGTCTAAACTGCAACTGAGTCCTCACAGAAGCACCAGTCTCTTACAAAAGAATTATGAGGTAAGTTTGGTAGTCTCAGACTATGAATAAAAACTTGAATACTACCTGACACAACCAAGTTATTATGTTATTGACAAACAAGTATAATTCAAACACAACTGCTCATTGGTAGTTTGGAGAACCAGAAGAACACTTATGTGCTCAATTTTTGTGCCATTCACTACATAATAATTAGACATCCATTAAATTTAAATTTCATCTCATTTTCTAACACTTTCAACATTGCTTTCTTAAATCCAGACCAAGAGTTCAGTACAAGAATACATGTTTTTGTATAGTTCCTGAACTAAACATGTTTTGTTTTGTTTTTGCATTTTAAATGTTACTAATCAAAGAAAAGAATATGCAACTGAGAATATAGTCGACAAAATCTAAAAATATACTAACAAGCCCCTGGTTTAGACAATCGACAGTCAGCCAAGCCCTGACCTATAGTGTTTTCTGATTTCCTTTGGAAACATTCCTCCATTGCAGACTTCACGCTACCAACATGACACTGAATGTGTAGCAATGGGAAGAACATGCAGTAGCACACCATTACATGGTACTTTGTAGTAAATATACCCCAGAAGTAACTCTTACTGCATAGATAACAATAGTAAAAAGCACTAGAACAAACAGAAATAATTACTCTTGCATATTCATTACTTTTGTTTCTGAATTTACCTTAATTATAAGTTCATATGATTAAACATTAATTATAAGTTCATAAGATTAAACATTAATAATAGCCATGTTTAAGTGGCAAAATTGCTAAAAATTTAAGAATCATCTCTCAGTGAGGCAAGAGAATGGTGAGTTCAAAGCCAGTCTCAGCAAAATCAAGGCACTAAGCAACTCAGTGAGACTCTGTCTCTAAATAAAATATAAAATAGGGCTGAGGATGTGGTTCAGTGGTTGAGTGCCCCTGAGTTCAATCCTGGTACTCAAAAAAATTAAGAAATTTTGAATTGTTATGTTTAAAAACATAACATGTTGCAAAAGTCAAATCAAACATGAATTTTAGAAAAGAAATCACCAGGGACTATGGTTGTGGCTCAGTGGTAAAGTTTGTGCCCAGCAAACGTGAGGCACTTGGGTTCACTCCTTACCACATAAAAATAAATAAACAAAAGAAAGGCCTTGTGCCCATCTGCAACTAAAAATTATCTTGAAAATTTTAAAAATAGACATCACCAAAAATGATCAGGGAAGAAGCACAAAATAAATAGAAACGTTCAGATATGTATTTTCCTGGATATTTAAAAGGACATAATAATAAAAGAGTAACAACTGAGGTTATAATCTAATTACTTTATGAGTCTATAGTGATTATTTCAAGCATTATTGAGTTATGATCCTAAATTAAGCACCATACTAAGCTGCCAATCATTTTGAAATTTTGCATGTCCTTCTTATGGGATTTGGTTCCTTTCTGATGGACAGGTATTCAAATATTACTTCTCTGTATTTTCAAAAGTACCCTCTTTAGAATCTTCCATCTTTCTGATGTCCTTCCTACTCTTAACTTGTTTTTTTTTTTTAAACTGGCACAGAAAGCAGATAATAAAAGCTGGCAGACTAAAATCTAACAACATGCATGTTCTACAATCTGAAAGTTAGATAAAATAGACAAATAAATTACTAAATCTGTTTCCATTTCTGGTCATTGCTATGATGGAGCCAAGTCTTCCTCCAGTAACACTGTGGGGTCACCGCAATGGGGATTTCTTGAAAAACCCCGTGTACTGGTGGAGAAAGGAATGCATGTTGTGAGGTGGTGGAGGCCTGTCAGTCTTCACCACAGGCTCTGTGGTTCACAGTATTTGAAAATTGTTCCATCACCAGCCCAAGATTCAGGATCATGTGGGAAAGACTGAGAAAGTAAAGCAGAAGGCTAAAGTTGTAACAGAGATCACTACATATAAACTTTTGTCTAGGACTATTCATACAAAGCAGTACAGTTAAAATAATTTCTATGAAAAATATTTATAAAATATTTAAAATATTTTAATTTATATAATATCTATCCCTTTCTCATGTAATAAAATTAGTAGATAATCACAAAACTAATATAATGATTTTATCCATTTGCTGATTTGCTGACTTTAACTATCTCAAGATTGTTTACATCCATTTCTCCATGAATGCACTACCTAGTATGTGCTTTATAATTAAGCATGTTATAGAATATAAAATATATAATCCTTACCTAAATGAACTAATATTCCTATTGAAAGACATCCAGAAAATTGTGTCAATTAGTGAATTAAACAAAAGAACTTAAGTATCATTTATACAGAGACTCTAAAATTATTGTTCCAGATTTGAGATTTTAATTTAAAGAGGTCTATTACCAAGTAGAAACATTCCTAAAATATAATACTTCAAAGTTATTTATGCCAGGTTCAATGGTGCATCCCTATAATCCCAGCAGTTCAAGAGGCTGAGGCAGAAGGATCTCAAGTTCAAAGACAACCACAGCAACCTAGTCAGGCTGTAAGTAACTCAGCAAGACCTTGTCTTAAAATAAAATATAAAAAAGGCTGAGGATGTGGCTCAGTGTTTAAGTGCCTCTGTGTTCAATCTCTGGTACCAAAAATAAAAGTTAGGAAGTTATAATTGGCAAATAATATAAATAAGACTTTGTAAACCTGTTTCAAACTTTTTTGAGTATAACCCTGGGAACAGAATTGCTGCTTCATATGATAATTTCATATTTAAATTTTAGGGGAAATGGTATAAATTAATTTTTGTAAAAATTATAAAAATTAAAAATTTAAAATATCTGATGGGCTCAGAATTCTCTATTCTTGCAGGTACTTTAGAAAAAATTCTACACTTCTCTTTACTGTAAAATAATTTTTATGCTAACAACAACAAAACTAAACTACCTAAGGAAATAATGTGATGGAAGCAATTATCAGGCACTGACCAAAAAGATGCAGAATTTCTGAAAAAGTTATTAAGGAAAGCAAGGGAATATGCAATATCAGATTGTGGTAGTCCTGGCTACCTGCAATCTCTTCAATGTCTATTATGACATCCTCAAGTATTATATCAAGTAAGTCTGGTGAAGAAGAAATTCAACAGTTTCTATTTTTTCTTCTCTACTACCTGTCAAAGTTACTATTGTAAAAGGGAATGTTATTAAAGAAAACAATATATACTACTTGAAAACAATTAGATATTGTAAACATTTCACCAGGTTACAAACTAAGCATGTTTTAATAAATAATATTAAAATATTTCAGAAAATATGCAGTCTAAAATAGTAACTAGCTCTCAGAAAAGTAGGTTTATTTTCTTTGATTCATAGTTTTTTTAAAAAAAGAGGTGTGTCTTGTAGTCAAATACTCATTATGAATATGTCCTGGGGTTGAGGTTGTGGCTCAGTGGTAGAGTACTTGACTTGCATGTGTGAGACACTGGGCTCAATTTTCAGAACTACATATAAATTAATGTATAAAATAAAGGTTGATCAATAACTAATTTTTTAAAAAGAATATGTCCTAGCCAAATGTTGTGGTACATGCTTACAATCCCAGAGGCTTGGGAGGCTGTGGCAGAAGGATTGTAAATTCAAAGCCTGACTCAACTACTTAGTGAGTCCCTGAGCAACTTAGCAAGACCCTTTCTCAAAATAAAAAGTAAAAAGTGATGGGAATGTTTCTCAGTGGTTTAGCACCCTTGGGTTCAATCACTGGTACTCCCCCCAAAAAAAGAAAAGAAAAAGTGTCCTAGTCAGGTACAGTGACTCATGCTACCTGGATAACTGAAGTAGGAGGATCACCAAACCAAAAGCCAGCAATTTACCAAGACTGTTTCAAAATGAAAACTGAAAAGAACTAGATATACAGCCCAATGGTAGAGTAGCCCTGGGTTTAATTCCCAGGACCACCCCTCCCCCCACAGACATACATGTCCCATAAACCACCCATGAAGATGCATACTGTGCTTATTAAATTTCTGAATATCACTGACAAACATAATGACAAGGTGTTCCGTCCAGTGGATCCGGTGTGGAGAAAGGAGACACCACCAATCCTTAGTTGACGAGATTTATTGTGTCCTCCCTGTTTCTCTGTCTCCTTTGTACTCTCTCTATCTTCCTTCTTCTTCTCTCTCCCTCTCTTCTCCCCCAGGCTCCTAGCTTATCAGCCAATTATAGCAAAGCTTTCTCTCATGCAGGAGAGCATGCAGAGGAATGTCAGCATAACACTATATAAATCACGAGCTGTCCACGTGTGACATGATATTAGATAGCCAATCCTTGAGCCTGGCGTTGACACGTCATAAGTCTCCAAGGAACTAGTAACAGCAAGCAGCCTTTTTGGGTACTTCCTTATTTTGGTAGCCAGTGTCCTTTGACTCACTGCCAGGCACCATCTTGTACAAGATGGCCCTCAACAGCAAGGCTCTTCTATCTCAAAAATGAACACACCAAACTGGGCATGCTAACAAGGATCACAAGTTCAAAGGTAGACTTAGCTTTGTAGCAAGGCCCTAAGCAATAAAGCAAGACCCTAAGCAAATTAGCAAGGTCCTATCTCAAAGTGTTAAAAAGGGCTAGAGATGTGACTCAGTGGTGAAGTACCACTGGGATAAATCCCTGGTATCAAAAGACAAACAAAAAATGCCCCTGAACACACTGGATTTAAGTAACACCAAGAATTCAATGGGTTTCTGACAGAAAATAAGAATTTTGTTTCAGGTATCTAACAAATATCATCTTGCAAGCAAAATAGAAGATTATAAAATAAATTTTGGGATTTGATACAAAGGCAACATTCCCCCTGCTCTGTGTAACTATATCCAAATTATTATTTTAAATTTCCTACAAAACCATTTCTCTTGCCCCACATTAAACACAAAACAGCAGCTGTCAGTGAAGACTCAGCAGAAGCTAGGTGGTCTGGGACAATAAATACAATGTTGTAGACTTTGAAGCAAAGAAAACTAGGCTGTAAAGTATTCATTATGCCAATAAGATGGGTATCCTTGGGTAAATAATGACCCTTCAGAGAAAAGGAAATATGGCATCTGAAGCCTTGGTAGAATAAATGACTTCCCTGGAGTTATCCAACCAAGTATTTCAGCATATCAAATTCCAACCCATTAATTCTGACTTAAAATGCAGATCCCTTTCTACTATGCCTTTCCCTCCCTCAGAGCACCAGCATCCACATGCAATGCAAGGGGTGAGGGTAACCATATTATACCTGCTTCCACAAATCTCTACAACAGAAACTCTGACACAGGGAGGGAAGGCTTGCCAGGTAATCTGTGTGTCATGATACACTGGCAGCCAGTCATGTAAGCTCCATTCTGTTAATTATAATATTCCTAGGGGTATTTTCATTTTGAATATGTAGCCTTGTTCTAAAAATGTGACAGAGTTTATGTTTTAATTCATTCACTTTATCAAGCTCTTCATTTTATATAATTAATAATCTGTGTATTACTATTTGACTTGTAAAAAGGACTGTCACATGCATGAAACATTATATGCCTACCTGCTCTATGTGCTCTTAATACTATAGTCTGTAACAAACATAAAATTAAAAACAATAGAATTTACTCATGATGAACCTTAGAATTTAGTAGAGAGTCAATATGCATATAGCACATTGAAAAACTATGCTGAGATCATAAATACATTTCACAAATGTTCTATGCATTTTTAAGCTGCATTAATTCAGGTTACAAGACTAGCAAAAATATTTAAATGTCAATTTAAAAATAGTTATTTAACAATTAGGATAATATTATGCAATATATCATTTATGAACTAGTAAAAAACAGAAATGTGGGATGGAATAATTAATTATGACTTGAGACAGGCATAGTAAAATTGTTAGAGTGAATGTAGAACATTTGGGTAAGCATTAGAAAGTTATACAATGTTATGTTTCCTAAAACACCAGGGAATGAGAGAAATAAAAGGTCATTATTATAACTTTATCTAGATAGGAAGTTCACATAGTTTATAAAGTAATTAAATGGGGGAAGCATCTCCTCCATCCCAAATATGTACTTTTATCCTTGCTGCTGTTTCCTTCAATACTCATTTATTTAGTTAATTCAGATAGTGATTCACCAATATTCCGGCATTCTCAAAGAGTGAGGGATAGCCTTCTCTTAAACATTTTCATCCTATCAACTCAATGGGGCTTGAAAAAATCCTGAAAGAATGAACACAAAGGTGAAGTTATCAATATTTTACTGCTCAAGAAAACAATGTCATTCTGGGTTTCCTGGGAATCTTCAAAATAGGAATATGATGAATATAATCAGTAAATTTTTACTTTGCCAAACATCACAAAATTCATCCTTTTGTTTAAAAAGATTCATTTGCTAATTAGTGCTAAATTTATTGGGCATTATTAGAATAGCATAAATTTTACATAATTAGAATTCAATCATAATAATGAAAATTGGAAGGTTTGGAAATTTTCTTAGAATGTCCTTTCTGAAAGATTCTATCCCTACAAATCACAATCACATAGGAAGCAGTCAGTAGATACCTTCAGCTATAACCATGGGTTAGGAGAGGTAAAGAGGAAAGGATAAAAAATGATCTCTGACCTTTTACTATCCCATTTTTATGTATTAGGGAATTTTCTCAAGAAGTTCCCTGGTCCAAGTCAGACAAATAACAAATAATTAGACGTAAAAACAGGATTGCCACTGACTTTATCCTTCAATTATAGCATCCCTGAAATCAGGGTGTATTTCACCAGTAATAGGATGTCAAAATGTAATTGAGAGCATTTTTTCTTTCTTATACATACATAAATGAATGATACAATTCATGGTGTAGTCTTACAAATGATGAAAAAATGTACTTGCTACCAAACCCATTTCTTCAACAATTTACCCATCACTTCTTTCCAATTTACTTTCTGATTTTCAATGACAGGTTTTCAGATCACCATTATACTATAAGCATTATCCTACATAAGAGTAATGTCCTCATTAACTCCTTTATGATTGGATTGGGGTTGTGGCTCAGTGGTGGAGTGCTTGCCTGGCATATGTGAGGCACTGAGTTCAATCCTCAGTAACACATAAAAATAAACAAAATAAAGAAATTGTATCTATCTATAACTAATGCTTTTAAAAACTCTTTTATGCTAAAATACATGTTTTACCAACCACCTCTGTTTACCTATTTCTGTCTGTGTTTTTCTTATTGTCTCATGCTAAGGCTCTATTCTAAGTGTTTGAGTTTGCTGAACAGGTGACCTCTGCATAATGTACTAGTTATGCAATGATTTTTGTTTGCTCAGAGGCTGAATGGAGGGTATCATGTAAAAATTTACAAGGAGTAATAATTTTGTTCCTTACCATCTCCATATTATATCTACTATACATTTCAAAATAAATACTACAAGAAAAATATAAAACCACACATATTGAAATAGCAAGAATTATAATTACACTATAATAAAGACTTTTTTCACTCCTAAGCTGTAAAATAGGAGATGGACTTTGTTGAATTATTGAAAAGAATTCATGACTCAGCTTGGTTTGGTTATAACACCAAACTGACAAGTATATTCTGAATATTTTCTATTAATTTATCATTTAGATTACTATTCCTCTTTTCAACTCTATTTAACCTGCAATTAAACCTATCTATCAGGTTCTTCATTTTAGTTACTACATTTTATCTGTTTCAAAATTTCCTTTTATTTTCTATAGATCCACTTTCTCTAGTAAAATTTTCAATCTCACCTTGCATTTTCATAACTAGATTAGTTATCATGTTTTAATGCCTCTGTAACTCCCTAGTCTTGGTAATCTGTATCAAGACTGTTTTTGTGCTTTGAACCATTCCTGTTCTTGATTTTTTTCTCTTGGTCTTACTGTACACTTTGCAATTTTTTATTGACTGCCAAGCACTCTATGTGAATGATTTTATAAAATGCCTTTAGGAAAAATAGATTCTAGATACTGTTACCTTCCACAAAAGAAAATTTAATTCTTTTCTAGAGTGAAGTCAAGTAGATGAAGAGATCAAGTCAATTCAATCAGGAACAGAGATTTCTTGAGACTCAGTTTGAACACTATTATAAAGATTGACCTGCCTGTGGTTTGTCCTCACTCTTGTGACACAGCCCTTCAACAGATTCCACTGTAACCTGAGCCAGAACAACAAACTGTCAAAAGCTCCATGCAAATACTCCAGTTGCTTTTTGCTTATTTTTATAACCTACTCAGCTTTTCTTCTTTTTCTTTACACAGCTTAAGAGTTAGAAAACACAGGAGAAAACCTAGTACAGAATGTGTCTGTATCTTTTCCTGAATCTTAACTGACTCAGCAGATCTACAAATATTTTAGTTTCCTAGCACTTCTAGTAGTTTCAGCAGAAGATTTCATCTTCTACAAGTTACCCCATCATAGGCAAAAATGGAGGTTTTGATGTGGATTTAAAGATAACATAACACAGGTATTTTACCAAGCAAGGAGGTAGTCAATGAAATCAAAAGTTGAATTAAAAAAAAACCTTTTTAATGTAGGGCTGTCCTAAATGATATCTCATATCAAACTGTCAAATTTATCCAGCTACCTTCATGGTCAGTCATCAATGCCATTCATTTAAATACACTAGATATTTAAGATGAACTGAGCTATGTCTCATCTCTCTAAATGAGTCTGAAATAAGACTTTACCCTACAGACACAAGAGAGAGTCCCTCTACCAAGTCATCAAGCATGGTAATTGCGTTGACCCCAACAGAGTTGCCAAGAAATCTTCAAAGTCCTAAGAGCTCATAAACTCAACTTGTTAGACAGCAATTTTTTTTTTTTGGTGCTGGGGATTGAACCCAGTGTATTGTGCTTGTGAGGCAAGCACTCTACCAGCTGAACTATCTCCCCAATCCAGCAAACATTTTTTTTTATTTTAAACAAATGGGATACATGTTGTTTCTCTGTTTGTACATGGTGTAAAGGCACACAATTTTGTAATCATAAATTTACATAGGGTAATGTTGCTTGATTCATTCTGTTAATTTTGCCTTCCCCCACCCCTTTTCCCTCTATACAGTCCTTCCTTCATCCATTCTTGTCACCCTCTTTAACCCTAACCCTAACCCTAATGCTAACCCCTCCCATCCCCATTATATGTCATCATCTGCTTATCAGCGAGATCATTCATTCTTTGGTTTTTTGAGATTGGCTTATCTCACTTAGCATGATATTCTCCAATTGCATCCATTTCCCTGAAAATGCCTTAATTTTATCATTCTTTAAGGCATAGTAATATTCCATTGTATATATATGCCACAGTTTCTTTATCCATTCATCAATTGAAGGACATCTAGGTTGGTTCCACAATCTGGCTATGGTGAATGAGCAGCAATGAACACTGATGTGGCTGTATCTCTGTAGTATGCTGATTTTAAATCCTTTGGGTATAGGCCAAGGAGTGGGATAACTGGGTCAAATGGTGGTTCCATTCCAAGCTTTCTAAGGAATCTCCATACTGCTTTCCAGAGTGGGTGCACTAATTTGCAACCCCACCAGCAATGTATGACTGTATCTTTATCCTCACATCTTCTCCAACACTTATTGTTGCTTGTGTTCTTGATAATCACCATTCTAATTGGGGTGAGATGGAATCTTAAGGTAGTTTTGATTTGATTTTCTCTTTTTACTAGAGATGTTGAACACTTTTTCATATATTTGTTGATTGCTTGTACAGCTTCTTCTGTGAAGTTTCTGTTCATTTCCTTAGTCCATTTGTTGACTGGATTATAGAGGTGAAAGACCTCTACAATGAGAACTACAGAACACTAAAGAAAGAAATTAAAGAAAACCTTAGAAGATGGAAAGATCTCCCATGTTCTTGGATACATAGTATTAATATTGTCAAAATGGTCATACTACAAAAAGTGCTATACAGTTTCAATGCAATTCCAATTAAAATCCCAATGATATACCTTACAGAAATAGAGCAAGCAATTATGAAATTCATCAGGAAGAAAAAGAAACCCAGAATAGCTAAAGCAATCCTTAGCAGAAAGAGCGAAGCAGGGGTATCGCAATACCAGAACTTCATTCAACTCTAATACAAAGCAATAGTAACAAAAATGGCATGGTATTGGTACCAAAACAGACAGGTAGATAGTGGTACAGAATAAAGGACACGAACACAAACCCAAATAAATACAATTTTCTCATACTAGAAAAAGGTGCCAAAAATATTCAATGGAGAAAAGCTAGCCTCTTCAACAAATGGTGCTGGGAAAACTGGAAAACCATATGCAACAGAATGAAACTAAACCCCTATCTCTCAACCTGCACAAAACTCAGCTCAAAATGGATCAAGGACCTCAGAATCAGACCAGAGTCCCTGCATCTTATAGAAGAAAATGTAGTTCCAAATCTTCAACATGTTGGCTTAGGATCAGACTTCCTTAACAGGACTCCCATAGCACAAGAAATAAAAGCAAGAATAAACAACTGGGATAGATTCAAACTAAAAAGCTTTCTCTCAGCAAAGGAAACTATCAGTCATGTGAAGAGAGAGCCTACAGAGTGGGAGAAAATCTTTGCCACTCATACTTCAGATAGAGCACTAATTTCCAGATTATATAAAGAACTCAAAAAACTCTACAGCAAGAATTCAAATAATCCAATAGCATACTTTTTAAACACAGTTATATGGTTACTCATGCCTAACCAACTACATAGACATCAATTCAGATTCTGGGCATACAATTTTTTTTTAAATTGGGGCCTGCCTATTTCAAAATTTTTGAAAACTGGAAACTGCCTATTGTTCATAATAACAAATAAGAATAAAATTAAGAAAGCATGACAGAAATTATTTATACCACATACTAACAGATCAATTATATATGGGTTCAGTATATATTATAGCATAGCATCTGGCTATTTGAAACAGCACTCAATAGCCAAATGTGGCTAATGAGTCGTGGAAGAAGTTACTACAACCTGAGTTGTGTCATAAATGTGAAATATACATTAAATTTCAAAGACTTAGTATGAAAAATAATAAAAAATAATTCAATAGCTATAATGATATCATAGAAAAAGAAAATAGAAATGGTAGCTGCTGGGTGAAGAAGTGAAATAAAAATTACTGATTACCTGGTACAGATCTTCAGTTTCACAAGATAAAAAGAATTCTCAGAGACAGATAATGGTGATGGTTGCAAAACAACTTTAAAGTATTTTCACAATAGCAAACACAATAATGTTGTCAGTACGTATTAAATATATTTTTAAAAAACTAAAATCCCTTAGTTGCATAGGACAGTTGTAAGCATCTATTATCTCACAAAATTTTAACTTTAATTAAATTTTAATTGTTCTACTGATAATGTGGAAAAGATATTTTGGATATATTTAAGTAAAATACATTGCTAAATTAAATCCATCTTAAAAAAAAAAACTTTTAAAAATACATGTCCTAAAGCTCCCTAGAGAGGACAGAAAAAGTTCTTACCATGTATGAGTTCATTTCTGAGTGAAAAATATAAAGGCTGTCTATTTAGCTAAATATTTCCCGAGAATCATATCAATAATGTTAGATTGGGTCTACAGAGTTGGGTAGTGGAATAATGAATTTCAGATATTATCGGATTCAGATGTAGCAAAAGTGTAAAACATTTGAATACTCCATGTAAAAAGGAGGAGGGAGAAAAATAATAATGATAGAAACAGGAAAACCTTCATTTACACTAGTCCCATGGAAATAATTTTGATAGTTGCTATTACTTTATTTTAGATAAATTAATTTTATATTAGACATGCAAGAAAAGCTATTTCAGGATCTACAAATTTAAAACAAGCAGCTGTATACGTATACAGATAAAAAAAGCAACAACTTGTTACACCCCAGCACCAGCATCCAAAGCAAACAGGCTAGCCCCTGAATATAATTACTTTTTAAGGTAACTGTGACCACAAAATGTGTTTCTTACATGAAGAGCTGTACATTAATTGAAAGTACTCAAATTACATCTTGATGTGAACCATACATCCCAGGGACTTAAAGTTTTTAATTATATGCTTCCACTGTGGGGATATAGGAATGTTTTGGGAGAAAAAATGAATAATAGAGGGGGTGGAGTGGTCCAAAATAACCACTGAGTGAATTGCACTGTAGCTTTTATTTATGAGATATCCTTCTTTTTATACCAGAGTGGCTGCAAGATAAATAAAAATATTAATATATTTTGTTTATAATATATAAACATTTAGGTATTGAGACAGCATGAGAATTTTTAAACTACAGAAATAAGTTTAGTATTGATAAAGGAAAGGGTATCACTGAGCAATATATAGTGCAGAAGACATTTCTAACACAGCTTTCTGATAGCTATTAAAGAGACTGATCAATATCATAATTTAGCACATATGTGATTTAATAAATATGGCACTGCAAAATTTCTTAACTGAAAGTTTTAAATATTTTACATGAGTACAAATTAATTTTAGTTTCTTGTGTTATTTAAACATACTCTTTTATGTGGTACATTAGAACATTCTAATTTCAGTTTGTGAAAATATCACACCAGAGTTTTGCTTTGGTTTTTATTTCCCTTCAACAATTGAAGACTGAACAACACTAAATATTATGGCACTGCTTATTGGACAGAGTATGTCATCCAAATTCTCTTTGATAAAAAATGAATGCTATATTTTCTTTTATAAAATAATCACGGATGCTTCATTGCTTGTAACATGCACGTGCTGAAGATGAATTATTACTCAAAATATTCACATGTCATACTTTGACAGAAGAATAAAATATACCAAGATCATATACAGAATGAAATAGTATAGGGAAGATGAATGCAAACAAGAAAACATACAATTGTAATGGTATTGGTTCTAAAATATTCTATTATTATTTTATAAGATCCAAGGTGAGGATTTTTCTTTCATAAACATTTCAGCTCCCTATTTCCTCTGCAAAATTTTGCATATTTGATGAGTATTCATTTAGTGCACAGGGACATTAAAATATTCATGTTGTGACTCCTATAGTAGATAAGCTTGCTCAATTGCTTGAAAAACATTTTCTTGGATGTTTTCTTAACTCTCCCCCCCAAAAGAAACTCATTCAAAATAAAATAAGCCTTCTAAAAATGAAAGATGATATCAAGTTCACAATACTGTCAAGTAATTTACACATAACAGTCAATTATTTCTAGGTTACTTAATTCATTTTTCTGATCCTCAATAGCACAGCAAAAGACAGACTAGAATATCTTTTGAAAATGATCTTCAGATCTCACCACTCAAGGAAGCACATTTGGGTTTCCTTGATAAAGTGTCTGAAAAAGTTCTCATGTGACCTTTTCCTTCTCTTTTTATGACACTGGGACATACCATTTCATCATACACTTGACCTGACAACTGAAAAAACATACACGACATGACAGCTGCTGGTCATGGACATGGTGGAGCTTAGCAAGGGTGACTGAGGGGAAGCCCCTGGAAATGTGTTAAGGAAAAGAAGCCATGCTGCTGTGGTGATGCAGATTTCAAGAGATAAAACATCTAGCAGAATGCATTGAACAAAAATGAAGATGGGTTTATATGGGAAAATATATATAATTAGAAAAATAGGAAGAAGTTAGAAAAATGGACAGGACTTTAGGACTTTAGAATATAGTGCCAAGAAGTTTTGGGTGTCATATGTGTTTAATTTTCACAAGGTTCATGGATTTTCACATCATTTTAATATAAAAAGAGAGCTCTATAAATGTATTTCTTAGTGTGACTGAGTCACTTCATCCCTATCTCCAGCACATATACAGAGAAAATTATAAATTCTAGACAAAGGAACAAAAGGAATCGTACCTGAAATCACTAAAGAAGGACTAAGTCAGGACAGAGAATAGAGGTTCATTTAACACTTTGTAAAAGGCAATGTCATGGCATTGGGATGGGCACAGTTTTCCTTCCTCTTTTTGCTTGAGGAGAGACCACAGGGTGGTGGGGTATAAATCATCTTTAAAGAAACCTGTAGCCTGGGTTCATGAAGACCCAGAAAACAGAGTTAATTCCCAGATCATGGAAAGTGAGAGGTAATGCCAGAAAGAAGAAAACCTGAGAGTGGGAACCCCAATTTTCTGGATACCTTCTGCCCACATCTCTAACAACTGAAGGAGAAATTTGTGGGCAAATTGGAAACAAATTAAAGCTAACAGAACTGAGATCTGAAGATCCATGAGGAGGAAGTTTCTGATGGCTGACCTAATGACAACCTTAGGAATCTAAACTTTTGAGGCTAAGTCAGGAACAAATCATGGCAAATGTGTCTGTGCATGTTTTGGGAATGTGTATAAAACAGGTGATCCAAGGAACTGAAATAGCCTTATGAAAACAAATAAAAAATGAGAAATAATTCAAAATGCTAGGAAATAAAAATTATATCTCAATAATTTCTGGGGTCCAACCCTAGCAGCAGTCAGGGGTCCGAAGTGGATGGGAGAGGGTGGTGGAGAAACAGCATAATGAGACACCAAGTGTTTAAGGCTGAGTCTGAATCTTTATTGTTCACAGAGTCTTTTTGTCTGTTTTTTCTTTGGTATTGATTACATCATTTCATGGTTAATACAAGGAAATGTTAAGTAAACAATCTTCAAGAGTATAATTAATGATCTTATTCAATAAACATGTTTTTACTGTATGATAGCTTAAATAAAAAGAAAAACAGTCCCCAGCAAGGTAGAGCACCATGCTCCATTTAGTATTAACTTTCCTGAAAGAATACATCATTAAGTTTCTATAGAAGTTACCCCTTCCAAGAACTCTAATGTTAGTTATTAATAGTGGAATGTTTTTGTTATTAGTCACAGAGAATAGAGGAATCAGCTTATAGTTAATATTTATTCTATTTCATGTAGTCATTGATGGACTAAAACTCTAACTAGACATAGGAAGAATACAAATTATACTTATTATTAACCTATTTAGTTTTATTAAGTGGGAAAAATATCCTTAAACCTGATTATAAACACTAAGAAAGCAATGAAGGCCAAACACCACATCAAAGCCCAGAGGAATACACTCTCATACACCTATATATAACTTTTAGAGAATTTGCATACTCAAAGAATTCATAGGCTCCTTACAAATTTGAGCAAACTATAATTGCTTATTTATTATTTCATCTAAGTATTAATATTAAACTTTATTTTATGTTATTTTGTGACCCAATATCATTACAAAATTTTAATATGAAAATGAAATATCACCACAGACGCTAATGAAATGCAGATGATAGAAAATACTTTGAAAATCTATAATTTAGTAAAATAGAAAATCACAGAGATCAACAAATTTCTAGAGAAATATGACATACATGAATTAATGTAGGAGGACACAGAAAATTAAAACACACCAATTTCAAGCAATAAAATAGAAGATGCCATCAAAAGTCTACCAAAAAAAAAAAACCAACCATGACCAAATAGATTCTCAATCAAGTCCTTCCAGACCTTCAAAGAAGACTTTATCCCAATATTTCTCAAATTATTCCATGAAACAGAAAAGGGGACAACATTTCAAAACTCATTCCATTATCCTAGTTTCACCCTGATACCAAAAGCAGACAAAGATTCATCAAGGAGAGAAAACTCAGACTAATATCCCTGATGAATACAGATGCAAAAATTCTAAAGAAAATACTGGCAAATTTCATACAAAATCATATTAACAAGATAGAGTACTATGATCAAGTGAATTTCATGCCAGGAATAAAAGAATGGTCCAACATACATAAATCAATAAAATAATTCATCACATCAATATATCAAAAACAATAATCACATGATTATCAACAAGAGATGAAGAAAAAGCATTTGACAGAATTCAGCATCCATTCATGCTCTACATATGAAATAAATTAGGGATAGTCAAAATATTCCTCAATATTGTAACTGCTATATATGCTAAACCCAAGGCCACTATCATTCTAAATGGATAAAATTTAATTTTTTTTCTGCTAAAAATGGGAACAAGAGAGGGATGCCCTTTTTACCACCACTTCCATTCCACTTAGCACTTATGAACCTTGCTGGAACAATTAAACAAAAGAAAAAAATTAAAGTGATATGAATAGGAAAAGAAGATCTTAAATTATCTCTCTTTGCCAATTACATAATTCTATATTTAGAAGACCCAAAAAACCCACCAGAAGGCTTCTATAATTTATTAACAGATCATGCAAATTAACAGGATATAAAATTAATACCCATAAACCAGTTGTACTCCTACATATCACAGATGAATCAGCTGAAATGAAATTAAAAGCTCTCCCATTCATTATAGGCTCAAAAAATGCTCAAGTATCAATCTAACAAAAGAGGTTAATGAGGGGCTGGGGAGATAGCTCAGTTGGTAGAGTGCTTTCCTCTTTAAACACAAGGCCCTGAGTTCGATCCCCAGTACCGAAAAAAAAAAAAGAAGTGAATGACCTCTACAATGAAAAATACAAAACATTAAAAAAAAGTAATTGAAGAACTTAGAAGATTGAAAGATCTCCCATGTTCTTGGATAGGCAGCATTAATATGCCAAAATGGCCATACTACCAAAAGCATTAGAGAGATTTAATTCAATTCCTATAAAAATTCTAATGATTTTATTCATAGAAATAGAAAGGTCAATCATGAAATTTATTTGGAAAAACAAGTGTACTTGAATAAGTAAGCAATCCTTATTAGAAAAGTGAAGCAGGAGGCAACACAATATTACACCTTGTTATACTACAGAGTTATAGTAACAAGAACAGCAAGCTATTGGCACCAAAACAGACATGAAGACAAACAGGACAGAAAACACAGAAAAAAAAATACATAAATTCAGTTAACTCATTCTAGAAAAAGGTGCCACAAACAAATCACTCTTACTCTACATGGATTTCCAGTTTACCCAGCACCATGTGCTGAAAATTCATCCCCTATCCCTCAGCCTGCACAAAACTCAACTCACTTTAGGTCAAGGACCTAGATATTATAAGAGTTTGTTTACCTTGTAGAAAAAAAAAAAAAGGGCAAACTGTCCACCATTTTACCCTAGGAACTGACACCCTCATCAAGATTTCTAAAGCACAAAAGGTAAAATCAAGAATCAATAAATACATGACATCAAACAAATATCCCTCACTGAAAAGAAAATGAGAATGTGAACAGAATGCCTACAGAATGGGAGAAATCTTTGCCACTTGCACTTCAGGTAGAGCATTAAACTCTATGATATATAAAGAACTCAAAAAATTTAACACACACACATGCACACACACACACACACACACACAAACTTACATACAATAACCCAAATATTAAATGGGCAAAGGAATTTTCCAAGGAAAATATTTAAAAAGTGACTAGTAGCATATGTTTCTAGTCAGCAAGTCATGTCTAGGTTAAATCCCATGTACCAAAAAAATAAAATTTTCATATGACTCAATAGAGTAATATCTTACATATTACATACTGTGTGTGTATGTATGTGTGTGTGTGTGTGTGTGTGTGTGTGTAACTCACTGCATAAACAGATTTAAGTACAAATTCATGTGATTATCTCAACAGAAGCAGAAAAGTCTTCTGACAGCATCCAGCACCGATTCATCTTTAAAACTCTAGAGGAATTAGTGTTAGAAGAAAATCTCTTCAACATTATAAGAGCTGAATATGAGAAACCCAATGCTAACATGATAGTGAATGGAGAAAAATTAAAGCATTTTCTCTAAAAACAAGAAGAAAACAAGGATATAAACTCTCACCACTCCTATTCAACTTGAAATTCAAACCAGAGCAATCAGGCTATGTGTGGCATGCACACAGGAAAAAAAAATTCACTTGTCTCTGTTTCATGATGATATAAACCTTAACTTAGAAGATTTAAAATTTTACATTAGCAAATTTATAGAGCTGATAAACAAATTTACTAAAGGATCTAGATATAAGAACAACATACATTAATCAATAGCATTCCTATAATGTAAGAATAAATCTGCTGCAAAAGAAATTGCAAAAAAAAATCTCAATCATAGTACCCTAAAAAATACTTGGGAAAAATTATAACCTATGTGGTGAAAGACATCAACAATTAAAACAACAGAACACTGAATTTAAAAAAAATGGAAGCAGATCTTAGGAGGTGGAAATACGTCCCATGTTCTTAAATAAGTAGGATTAATATTATCAATATTGCCATTCTATCTACAGCAGTAAATAGACTCAATACAATCCCAATCAAAATATCAATGGCATTCTTTACAAGACACACTGACAAAATAAGAAACACAAATGGCCAACATGTATATGAAAAAAATGTTCAAAATATCTAGAAATCAGTGAAATGCAAGTCAAAACTACATGGAGGAGAGTCTATTATTATTGTGTCCTTCCTATTTTTCTATATCTAAATAACATTATTACATTTAAAAATAACTAGAGATTTTTATCTCACTTCACTCATAATAACAATTTTCAAGAATAATGTGTGGTATCCACGTATCAGAGAGAACATTTGGGGGAAGATTATATATACAAGACCAGTATAACTCCACATCATGTATAGCACAAGAATGGGAAGTTATACCCCATATGTGTATAATAAGTAAAATATACTCTACTGTTATGTATATCTAAAAAGAATTTTTAAGAAGATCAAAAGGAATTATGTGGGGGAAAATGTACACTTGTGCAGTGTTGGTAGGATAGCAATTAGTATAATAATTCTGGAAAGCCCTATGGATATCCCTTTCAAAAGTTGGAATGGAACCACCATATGACCAAGTTGTCCCACTTCCTGATATATATCTAAATATCTAAAATCAGCATACTGTAGAGAAACAGTCACCTCAGTGTTCATAGCAACACAATTCACAATAACCAAATTACAGAACCAGCCCACATGTCCATCAACAGACTAATGGATAAAGAAAATATGGTGTTCATTCACAGTGTCATTTTACTTAGTCATACAGAAGAATGAAATGATAGCATTTGGTGGAAAATTGATGAAACTGGAAAACTTGATTCAATGTGAAATAAGCCAGATTCAGAAAGTCAAAAGTAAAATATTTCTCTCCATGTGTGAATGCTAGGTGAAATAATGGAAAAAAGGGGTAATTCATTAAAAATAAAAGCATCATCTGTGGAGTAGGGGAAGGGGTTATAGCAAAGGAAGGAGGACAAAAGTTGGATGAATAGTTGAATAAAACAAACCAAACTCTTATATACATATATGAATAAGGCACAGTGAATTTCAATTTTATGTATACCTATAATCACTAATTTCAACATCTATAAATAAATAGAAGATGAATCAATAGAAGTCAAACATATCATTCTCTTTTACTCTTCCTTTAATTTTTTTTCTTTTATTTTGTCCTCCCCCTCAGAAACAACACATAATAGGACGTCTGCATCAGCCCTACTAACTTTTTAAATTGCAAACCTTTTTCTACCCACTTATCTCTTCTTTGTCCCTCTTAATTAACTCTATTTTTAACTTCTCTTATTATTGGTTAGTTTATAAAATGTCAGACTGCATCACTAATGCTATAGCAAAAATTAATATACAGGAAGTCAAAGATAATACCTACTGTTTGATTTTATGACAGATATGATTCATGATTACCTATGGTCTTTACTGATAGAAACTGCTATCCTACCATTTCTGTTTATTGTACCAACCAACATTGTAGATATCACATCAGGAAATAAGTATGTTATTTAATCCTATATGTCATATACATAAGTTTTAATTTTTATTTAGCTCCCCCAATCTGTGAGGTACCCTAAGCCTACAGGATTCCTCAAAGCTTGTAGAGTAGAAGCCCTCCTTCTTCAGATCCATTTGAACAGATGGGTAGACACATAAACAATATGTAAAATCAATGAAAGAAAACATCCAAAACAAACAATATGATTCAACAATAGACTCCACTGACTCTGCAGTGCAGAAAATGTCAGGTGAGGAATTTAGAAAGTACACAGATAAGATGATCTAAGAGGTAAAATATGATGGAAGGAGTAAAATCAGAGAAAATACAAGAAGTGAAAGATCACTTCATTATGGAGTCAGAAATTTTGAAGAAAAATGAAGTGGTAATTCTTTTTTTTTAATGTGGTGCTGTGGATCAAACCCAGTGCTTCATGCATGCTAGGCAAGTGCTCTACAACTGAGTCACAACCCCAGCCTCCATTGGTAATTCATGAAATGGAAGAATAAAACAAATTTAAAATTAAATGGAAAGCATTATCAATAGACTAGATCATTTGAAAGAATTTCAGGCAACAAAGGCAATATACATAATCTTGAAACTTACCTTTATCACGGATAAAACATGTTAAAAGACCATGAACTGAATTTTCAAGAAATATGGGATAATGTTACAAGGTGAAATCTAGGATTTACATGGGCTCTGAGGCACAAATTAAAGAAATGCATAATATTTTTAATAAAATAATAATAAAAAAATTCCTAAATCTTAAAAAAGAAAAGGAAAATCAAATATGGGAGTCATACAAGATTCCAAATATGCAAAACCTCAACAAACCCATTCCAAGGGACATGTGTTAGTCAGGGTTCTCTAGAGGAACAGAATCAACAGGATGTATGATTATAAAAGATGATTTATTAAATTGGCTTACATGACCAGAAGCTGGAGAGTCCACAATGACTGTCTGTAGCAGGAAAGCTGGAAGTACCAGAAGCTGCACAGTCCAAGACACAGAAATCCCAGAATAAGAAGAATCAACAGTGCTATCCTAGTTTAAGAACAAGGCTTCTGGAAACTATGAGGAGAATCACTATCAGAATCTGCTTTGAAAGAGTGAAGAAGGGAGAGTCTGATATCCTCAGATGATCCAAGCATTGATCAAGAAGAGCCGAGCTTCCATCTGCATCTGCTTCCTTGTTCTTCCAGCTTTTATTCCATCCTATTGGGTGGTACCATTCATGCTTAGGGAGGGTCTCCACTTCAGTTCACTATTCCACATTCCAATCATTCCTAGACACACCCTCATTGTCACACCCAGAGGCCTCTTAATCATTGGCATTTCTTAATCCAGTCAAGTTGACAATTCAAATTAAGCATTACAGGACATTATTATAAAAATTCTTAACTTATAGAAAAAGAACAGAATTTGAAAATCAGTTAGAAAGAAATGACTGGTCACATTTAGAAGTAAACGATTGTAGATTTCAGCTTATTTTTTTTAACCCATATGCTAAAAGCTAGGAGGGCTTGAAATATTTTACACAAAACTTTAAAGGACAATGTACACTACCCAAGAATACTATAACCAGGAAAATTAAGGTTCATATTTGAGGATAAAATAAAAACCTTCCATGATAAACAAAAGTTAAAAGAATTCACAGCTTGAAAGTTGGAACTACAAAGCATATTCAATAAAATATTTTATGAAGAAGACATGGAGAAAACCATCAGAGGATGAAACTGTACTAGGAGAATGAAAGGAAAATCAAATTAAATTTTAAACTAGAAATAAATCAAAATGAAATAAAATTTATCTCTTAATAATTCTGTGCTTTTATGGGCTCAATTCATCAATCAAAAGACATAGATTGGATTAAAAACCTAGACCCAACAATATGGAGTTTCCAAGAGATTCAGCTCATAGACAAAGACATAAAGAAGATAAATAGATGGTAAAAAATTTATCACTCACATGGATCAATAAGCAAGCAGGTGTATATAGTCTCATGTCTGATAAAGTGGGATTCAAGCCAAAGTTAATCATAAGAGACAAAGATCATTTCATAATGCTTAAGGGAGTTTGAAATAACAAGAATTAACAGTTGTAACTATTTATGCCCCCAAGATTAAGCATCTACAAATGCTTCTCACTATCAAGAATCAAAAAGACCACAAGACAATAATACTCAGTGATTTTAAAAATTATCTATCATTACATTATATAAACAAAAACTAAATAAACAATATACAGAACTAAAAACTACAATTTAGACTATATATTTATACTTATATTAATATATGTCTAACATTTCATCCATCAGTGACTGACTACAATTTCTTCTCAACAGTAGCTGTAAAATTTTCTCAAATGGACCATATTTTAGGAAACAAAGAAACTTTAGGCAATTTCAAAAAATAGATAATACCTTGCATTCTATCACTTCATAATGGAAAAATAATTGGAAATAAGGGCTGAGATAAATAAAACTTACCTAAATACCTGAAGTTTGAAAAGTTCACTAGTGAATGTTGAATGGAGAGCAGAAGAAATTAGGGGTAATATAAAAATTACATAGAGGCAAAAGAGAATAATGATGCAAAACACCATAATCTCCAGGACACTAAGAAGGCAATTTTAAGAAGAGAGTTCATAACATTGAACTTTCAGTATATCAAAATAACTTCACACATCAAAAAAAAAAACCCTGAAAGACTCCAAATAAATAATCTCACATTACATCTTATAACCCCAATACAAACAACAAAAAAATCAACACAGAAATCAGTATAATACAGGAAATATTTAAAATCAGAGTCAAAAATCAAAGAAATTGAAATTTAAAAAAAATTTTTTTAAATCAATAGATCAAAAATTTGGTTCTCTGAAAAAATAAGTAAAATTGATTAACACGTAACCAAGCTTACCAAGAGAGGAAAAGTTAATTTATTAAACTCTGTGATGAAAAAGGAAATATCACTACTTGTATTACTGAAATACAGAGGATAATCAAAAGCTATTTTGAGAATTTATATTTCAATGAGATAGAAAATCTTGAAGATGTTGACAAATAGCTAAAGACATATGACATACACTAATTGAACCAGGACTACATAAAAAATGTGAACAGATCAATTTCATGTAATGAAATTGAAGATGCCATCAAAAGACTACCAACTAAGAAAATCCCAGGACCAGGGGGATTCTCAGATGAGTAACATCAAACTTTTAAGAATTCATACCAAACCTCCTTAAATTATTCTACAGAAAAGAATATAAGGGAACTCCTTGAAACACATTCTATGTAGTTTATATCACCATGATATGAAAATGAGACAAAGACATATTAAGGAAAGAAAACTTTATACCAATATTCTTGATGAACATAGATAAAAGATTCTCAATAAAATACTAGCAAATTACATAAAAAAATTAAAATGTATACACCATGATTAAATGGAGATCTTCCCAGGGCTGCAAGTTTCTTTTAACATATGGAAATCAATATACATAATCCATCACATCAATAGACTTAAAGATGGGAATCACATGATTATCTCAATCGCTGCAGGAAAAGCATTTGGCAAAATGCATAGTACATTTGTGATCAAAAATCTAGAAAAAATAGGGAGAGAAGGAACATAACTCAACATTGTAAAAGCTATATACACCAACCCCACAGCCAACAGCATTCTAAACAGAGAATAACTGAAATACTTTCCTCTAAAAAGAGGAACAAGAAAGGTATACTCACTTTTACAATCTATTAAGCATAGTCCTAGAATACCTACTCAAAACAATTAGGCAAAAGGAAGAAATTGAAGAATCACAGAAAAAGAAGTGCTAAATCTATCCCTCTTTGCTAACACCATGATCCTAGATTTACAAGACCCCAAAAAATCCACCAGAAAACTTGTAGAACTCATAAATTAAATCAGAAAATTATCAAGATTCAAAATTTACACTCATAAATCAATTGTACACCTATACTCCAAGACAAATCAGTTAAAAGATAAATTAAGAAAACTAACCCATTCACAATAAACCCTCAAATAGAAATAAATACAATACTGGAATCAATCTATCAAAAGCAGTGAAAGGTCTCTATAGTGGAAAAAAAAAACACTAAATAAAGAAATTGAGGAAAACCTCAGAAGATGGAAGAACCTCTCATGTTACTGGATATGCAGAATTATTATTGCCAAAATGGCTATAGTAGCAAAAGCACTATTCAGACACAGTGAAAATTCCTTCAAAATTCCAATGACCTTCTTCATGGAAATAAAAAATAGCAATCATAAAATTAAATTATAAAAATAAGAAGCCCAGAATAGCTAAAGCAATCCTTAGCAAGAAAAGTGAAGCAAGAGGTATCATAATACCAGCCTTTATACTCTAGAGCTATACTAATAAAACAGCATGGTATTGGCACCAAAAGATACAAGAGGCCAATGGAGTAGAATAAAAGGCACAGAGAAAAACCCACATGAATATATTTATCTCATACTAAACAAAGGCACCAAAAACATGCATTGGAGAACAGATAGCCTCTTCAACAAATGGTGCTGAAAAAATTGGAAATTCAAATGTAATATATTGAAAGTTAACCCTATCTTTCACTGTACACAAAAGTCAACTCAATGTGGATCAAGGGCATAGTACTGGATCAGCAATGCTACACACACTGGAAAAAAATTGTTAGACCAACAATGTAACATATTGTTATGGAAACTGACTCCTCAAAAATATACTTCAAACACAAAAATTAAAGTAAAAAGACAATGGCTGGGGATATAGCTTAGTTGGTAGAGTGCTTACCTAGCAAGCATAAGGCCCTGGGTTCAATCCCCGGTACCAAAAAATAAATGAATAAGCAAATCAAGACCAAAAAAAAAAAAAAAAAAAAAAACCTTTGCTATGTGCTCCTCAGATACGGTGTTAATTTCCAGGACAAACAATAATTCAAAGCTTAATATAAAAAAATCAATAAATGGGCAAAGGAATTGGTGAGACACTTTACAGAAGAGGAAATACAAATGGGAAACAAATATGTGAAAAAATGTTCAACCTCTCTTGCTATTAGAATAATGCAAATTAAAACATCTCAGCAGAGGGTAGAAAGTCTAAAAGTTTAATTAAGGGTGGTATCTTCAAAATAAATCAACATTGAAGAGAAGTAAACAATTAAAATACACAAACATTTATTGCACATTAATTACTCAAATTTTGACTGCATAAATGACAGAAAAATCCTCAAAGAGTAAAAAATATTTCTTAAATACAGGCAGAGATGCAATGGTGAAAAAAATTTAAATAAAATATTTAACATGTTTCAAATCTATTTATTTTGTATTTAACATAAAAAGCCCTAAATTGATATTTACTTCAGTGATTAAACTCAACTCTTTCATTCAGAAAACAAACACTGAACATCTACCAGATGTCAAGATTTGCAATAACTAATTTTGCCACAAATGTCATCACTTAATTTCAGAGTGAGAAAACATTTTGTTTTAAACCTAAATAGTAATGTCACACTCCACATAACTATGCTTTGGGAGAAAATACACTGTATAATCAATGGAGATTTTGGAAATTTATATTTCCTGGAACTGAGGGAGATATCTGAAGTTTCTGGAAATTCACAGTTGTGATGATTGTATATAGGTGAAATTGCCAAAAAGCACATTTCTCAGATCATATCCCATCTTTAAGTGAAACATGGTTGCATATAGTACATTAAAGGGATATTATAAATAAGTTCACTGAAATTTTAAGAAATATGAAATTTTATAGAAAGCTCATTTACCTGTTTAAACTTATTTGTTGTAGTATTTAATTCTGTATCAAATTTTGCAACAGGTATTTCAATTTTCTTTTTCACTTCTTTATTAACTTCATTTTCATTTTCTTTTAACTGGTTTTTATTTTGTTCAAAAAACAATCACTTCTCTTTTTTTAAGGCACATCTACAGTAAGAGGTGTTTATCTTTCAATTGATTTTTTCTAGATAAAAAATGACTTTATTCAACTTTTGTTTCTTTTATGGTAGCACTTTTGAATTAGCTTGTTGAGAATTATATATTTTACAAACAACTCAAAATCCCCTTTGGAACAAGGCTGAACTTAATATTTAATCCAATAATTAAGAATATGATCTTTTCAACAAAGAAATAAGAAATTTTATTAATAAACTAGAGTGAATTTGAATAAAATAATCAGTAATTCCTTTCCATTTTATTTTCAAATAAATGTTAATATTAAAACTGTAGATAAGGGTCTAGTTCAGCACTAGCATATCTACTTAGTTGAAGCAATCCCTGTGTTTGATCCCAAACATCAGAAGAAAAAATATAAGTGTTTAAAAGCATGTTTCTGGGCAGTGAAAAATACCTATTTTATTATCCTTAGGAGAACTTTAAATTATCATGAACTTTCTTGAAAACAATTTAGAAATCTTGATCAAATACCTTTTTTAAAAGTTTCTCTAATCAAATAATTCTACAAAGAAAATGTATTGAGAGTAAAAAATTACAGAAAATTATTTTTTCTAAATGGCATTCCTTGAAACATTGACTGTACCACAAGAAGCAAAAATATTAATAAAAACACACCCAACTATCTATTCATTATATAATTAGTTCCTAGTCAGGTGTGGTGGCACTTTCCTCTCATTTAAGGAACTAGGGAAGCTTAGACAGGAATATCTCAAGTTCAAAATTAGTCTCAACAACTTAGTATCCCAAACCAAAATTAAATAAATAAATAATTCCTATAAGATAGCATTCTCTACACCCTCTAAATGAGATTGGGAAGAATATGCCTTCAATTCTTAGAAGTAATGATTGTCTTATGCACTAGAATATTATATTCCACTTGAGTAAAATGCTTTCTCTTTTGCCAAATTCCAAAAAAAAAAAAAAAGTGAGCAGTTGAAAACATTCTCCCATGAACCAGTAGTATAAAGGAAAGACTTCCATCCCTTCTTTTAATGTAGCATATCACACCTCAAATTTTGGAGTTGTTTCCAGTTTCCATTTTCTTGTGCACTCTTTGATGTTACTATTTTTGCTTCAGAATACTCCTTTTTAAGATCACAAAACTCATTTTCCAGTTTTGCAATTTTTTTTCTATATGTAGTGAACACTGTGAGCAGTGAATATTTTTAGTTTTTTTATTATGTGAAATAACAAATATGCATTCAGATATTTCAATTGGATAACAGAATCTGTATCAGGAAGAAACCACTAATAATATGTAATTTGCATATATGAATGTCTGTATATTTTCATTATTTGTACACTGAAAAAATGTACAGTACCTAAAAAGTGTACTATTTTCTGTATATCAAACAGATGTTATAAGACCCAATCTGTTGTTTAGCTTGAAGTCTCATGGATGTGCTCTACTGTGTCCAATAAACCTTGTCTCCTTAGGAAATACTTCTGATTACCCAAAACTTAAAATATCCACTTCCTGGAGAAAGTGGATGTTCAACACAAAGAAATGCATCAAAGATTCTTCCACAAATTCACCTAGTCAATATGAATGAACCAATTCTCAGAAACAAAATTTAAAAACATATTAAAAACATAAATACACACTGCTTATTATTTTCTACCTTATAAAAATAACTTTTAAGGAACTACTGTTCATCATTAATGGTTTCCAAAGTGAGTGATAATTTTTACACTATTATCTCTGATCACCCTGCTCCTTATCTGAAATACTTTTATCCAAAATTTTGACAAATTTCTTTTCTACTCTATGACTCAGTGTGCTTCATGCACTTTTACTTGATGTGTGCTCTAGTTCTCACAATAAAAAGTGTTTCTTAACTCAAGCCAACATTTTTCTACTGTATACTTATGATTTAAACTACACTGTTTCTTGTCAGTCCCTTTTGCTTGTGAAGAGATTATCTTCTAAGTAATCTATGTGAAAATAGTGTTTATTTGACTCATTAATTATTTTGATTTACTTGTAAGTGTTATGTAGATAAATGATGTTAGACATAATGTCTAGCACTAATACCTGAGCAGAAAAATAAAAACTGAGGTTACCAGTCAGTGGGTAGGAAAAGATAAGAGCTTGAAAAGCTTTAGCAACTGAGGAAGATGATTATTAAAGGGGGTCTATATTTTTCTAAATATATAGGGATACGTGAAGAGTAATGCCAGAGGAAAGGGTAGAGGGAGGAAAGGAATAAGATAACTAGGCAGCAATCATAAGAAAGAATTATAGTAAATGTAAATTGCTTTGATATTATTGTTCTAAACAGTGGTTCATGTCATATTTGCATTGGAAGTAGATCACCCAGAATGTGGGCAGATGAAAATGAAGGGCATATGCATGCATCCGTTCACGCCTGAACTAAGGGAATATTTCCAGAATATTTGGGATACAAAATTTTCAGTAACCCAGTGAGGAATAAAGTTTTATTTAATGAGTAAAAAAATTCTGGGTCTCTGGAAATTATTTTCTGCTCATTACTGTACAAACGATAAAATTGTTTTACATTTTACAAATAAAATGTAAAATTTAGCACCTGAACTGTTTTAAGTTACTTGAGTTTTTCATGTGATTTTCCTTTTAAATATCTTCTTATTTTCAGTGAAATAATTTAGGTATTTTCTCTGAACAAATTGGATAAAATAAATTTACATGATCATAACCTTTAAAGAGAAGGCTGGCAGTCAATCACAGTGGTAAAGCAACAACTGCTCAGTATGTGAAAAGGCTGGTTTCAATCCTCCCCTCAAGGGGAAAGAAAAAACCTGTTACCTAAAGTACAACATATATTCACTGCAATTACTCAATAGGTTGGGTCTTATACCAGAAATAAACTAAATTATTTTAAGAGATGTCATCTCTACATTTCCCAAATTAAACCCTGTCTTCTGCTGGGACTATAGTTTTCCTCACTTCCTGTCTTTGTAATAAGAAATTTTTAAACTATATTATTTTAAAAAGATTACAGTCTGAACATTTACCTTTGAGAATCCAAAAATGGTGAAGAGATTGCACTGGGACACTTAAGACATAGAAAATCTGAGAAAAAGTTCCAATTTAAAAAAAAATTTTCTTATGCAGCAATTTATTATTTAAGAAAACAATAATACCATTATTGATATTGGGCTTCTGGAGGATAAATCCTCTAATTAAATTTGGGAAAAAATAGAAATAGGGAAACTGCCAGTATTTCCAAAGTTTTCAAGTAACTTTCCACAGATGATATACTTTAAAATTTACCTAATTTGAGCATCCTTGTTTCCTTCTTAGATTTTGATTTATATGGAGGAAAATCTCTGACCTGATGATAGGGTTCTTGTGCTTGGAGACAAGATATTACATAAATGGAGTGTATTTAATCCAGTACCAAGTTAATAATATAAAATAATCATAGAAGACTATTACCTTGCAGGAAGCATTGAGTCCTGAAAAGCAAAGGAAATATACACTCTGCAACACCAGACTATATAAAAAACCACCCTCATCTTCCCACTCAATAACTCTCCCAGTGGTTACATATAATAAACATGATTTTAACTTTGGGGTTTCTCTGTTTCTTAAGGACTTTTTGTTGAATACAGTCATATGTCTAAAATGTGCTAAATAAAATTGGGAATATAAGTTTAGTAAAACTTGCAATTAAGTTTCCAATGTTAAGATCAGTTACTATGACCATAAACACATAGGTACAGGATACATATACAAATGGAAAAATACAGAATGCTGGTGAGCACAGTTATCTATATTAAAGGAAAAAAAATTTCCAAAAGTTCAATATGAAAACTGAAATAAAAACATACCTGAACATATCTTCATGAAACTGATCAGAAATTAATCCTTCATTACAAGTACAGAACCTCTATTTGTCCTACAATTTTATAAGTTCAAATTTGTGATGAGATTTCAGAAAAAGGTATACTTAACCTCTCATCAGTTTTTTTAAATTAATTAGCTGAGATATATGTTTTTAGAATAACAGCTAATAAGATTTTTGTGTTTTTCATTCCCATGTGGGAAACTGGTGCATATTTTTTCCTGTATCCTCTGGCATAACCAACATCAACTCTCTCTTTCCACTCTTTTGCAAAGATACATGTCCCACAAAAGAAATAATGTATAATGAATCATAAAGTATTGAGATATGGCAATCCAAAGGAAAAAGGGACCTGAAAGATTTCCGAATTATTATCAATAAACTTTGTATTTCAGTCATTGGTATAAACTCTAAGAGTAACAGTCCTGTTATTCAAGGAATAAACTTCATAAAAACATCAAGTTGAAAAATGAGTCTGGTGTGGCCTATCTTGAAAGCTTATCAAAAATAAAATATAGGGCTTGGGAGGTAGCTCAGTTGGTAGAGTTCTTGCCTCACAACCACAAGGTCCTGGGTTCAATCCCCAGCAATGCACAATCAATCAATCAATCAATCAATAAAATATAAAAGTATTTTAATAAAAGGGATGGCTGATCAAAAATTTAGGTATCTTGCCGGGGTACAGCCTTAGCAGGTGTCGGGGTCCTAGGTGGATGGGAGGCATCGGCATGGTGGAGAACCAGCACATAGAGGCACCAAGTGTTCTGAGGCTAAATCTGAATCTTTATTTTTTCTGCCAGTCATTTTATAGATATTTTTCTTTAGTAATGATTATATCATTTTTGGTTAGTTTAAAATAAGAAAAACCTTCAAAAGTACAATCTATGCTTCTTCTCAAAGTACTCCTTCTCTCTGTATGACAGCCCAGACCAAAACAACCTTATTTTCAGCTAGATTAAAACAACCTCTCTCCCAGCTAAACTAAAACAACCTTGTCTCCCAGCTAAACTGAGGGTACCATGATCTGCCAGCTGTTAACCTTCAGAACAAACATGTTACTAGATTTTCTGGAGAAATCATCCCCACCACAAACTCCAGTGTTTAACACTGAGAAACTTTTAATATTATTAAAGGGCAAAGAAATCAACTTATAATTAATATTTAGTCTATTCTAATTTCATATAATGGCAGACTACAATCTTATTCTGATTCTCAAAGAATTAGACTAAACATAGGAAAGCACAAATTATATGTATGACTAACCTAAATGTTTTTATTATGTAAAGTATCTCTAGAATCAACTATTGAAACTAGGAAAGCAACAAAGGCTAAACACCGCATCCAAGCTCAGAGGAATGCCTCTTTATCCATCTATTATTATACTAAAGCAATCACAGGTTTCTTTAAACTCAAGCACAGCTACAATTTTTTTATTTTCATATATTTTATCTGTTTACTATTGCCAAATTTTCATTGTGCACTATTTGTGTCCCAATACAGTAAAACCTTCCCAATATTTTTTTCTATAAGTTTCTAATAATATATTGATTATTAATATTAAAAAGCAACTACACATGGAGACATGCCACGCCTATGACCCCCAAGAGGGAGGACAATAAACAGAACTGTGTCAAGTGTAGAGTCCTTTATTCCAATAGACCGTGTCAAGTGTTGGATCCTCTACTCCAACAGACCATGTCAAGTGTCAGAATGGCAGGAAATAGACGCAGCAGTATCTATAGAGAAGAATTCTGCTGAGTAACAGAGTGAATTACTCTCATGCCAAAAAAACTTGGTTTCATTCCAAAGCATGTATAAAATAATAGTGGTAAACATAATGATAATGAGGGTGGGAGGGTTGGGGGAGAAGAAAAAAATAACAGAATGAATCAAACAACATTACCCTATGTAAATTTATGATTACACAGATGGTATGCCTTGACTCCATATACAAACAGAGAAACAACATGCATCCCATTTGTTTACAATAAAAAATGATAATGATAAGTAATATTATAATTATATTATAATATAATTATAATGATAAGTAATATAATAATAATATTATTATTAAGAAAATAGGTTTCTTAAAAACAAACAATGATCAAATGTGATAGGTTTCTTATCTGAATGACAAATGGATACCATGTACATCATGGAGTCTGGTTAAATATAGCAGGGAGATTGGTTTGAGGTCTACACAATAAAAACAGCTGAATTGCATTATCACAGTTTCATCATTGCTCCATCCAAAATTACCTAATTAACTTCTATTGTTTCTCCCTAATTTTAGTTTTTACATAGGTTGTCCAAAAAACCTCCAGAGATGGAAACTTGGTTGTTTTTTTTTAATATTTTTTAATATGGATTCATCCATCAATCTGTCTTGTCAAACTTTGATTATGCCTGTAAATCCTGACACAAACTGGTTTTGCTTTCTCTGGGGCTACATCAGACATTTTTCAGCTTCCAGACTGGGTAATAGGAGACCTCTAAACTATTTATTTTCCTGTCTAGTCTATCAGTTCCTGGAATTGAGGGGGTTGCTTTTACCCCATGTTGCTGTCAACAGTTGTATTTATTTCCACCCATAACTGAGTTTGTGGTAGGAGCTAAAGAAGATAACAGGTGCTAGGGATGATGTCTTTTCTACAGATGGAGATGAATGGAAAATTTAAGTCGTGTTATGCACAAGAGGTAAGAAATGCTGAGAACATGAAAGGCTGTATCTAGAGAAAGGGTTTAAAAGGGAATGTGTTTTTATGGTGATATAGAGATTAGTAAGAACTGCCACACGACAGTGCAGGCAGAGAGAGGGATCAAATTACAGAGTGAAGCAGAATTTTTATCATGAAAGTTTCCTAGGGAAGATAAGATGCTTGGTCATCTATGTTTTAAAGAGGGTCTATTGACATATACACATATCACCACATGCATAAATCACAGGACCAAACTCAGTGCTACAAGTTGGTGAACATGAGTGGCATGGGCATGTATGGAGATGAATAAAGTGAAAGCAGCAGTACACTAGAAAGTTGATGCAGGCCTGACTGGAGGGAATATTTCCAGAAATACAGAGGATAAAATATTTTCAATGACCTGTGTAGAATGAAAACTAATTACAAGAACAAAGAAAGAAAGAAGATTGACCATATGAATGTGAGATTCTGCTCCTGACTGCAACTCAAAGTTTAAAATCGGATGTGTAACAAAACACAGTAACTGTGAATGTTGCTTTCATTACCATGTATTTTCTCCTATGGCAATATCTTTCTATGTTGAGGAAATTTGTTTATGAAATTGGTGAGCATTTTTCTGAAACATGGATATACAAAACCTACCACAGAATCAGAGAGATCCCTCATATGCCTTATATAACTAATAAATCCAAAGTTATGATGAGATTTTGGGGAAGGTATAATTGTTTGCTCTTCAGAGTTTTCTGAATTAATTAGTTGAGAAATATGTTCACAGAATAACAGCCAATACATGTATGGGTGTTTTTTCATACTCATGTGGGAATCTGGTGCATCTTAATTTCCTGTACACTCTGATTTAATCAATATCACATTTCTTTTTTTCACTCTTGTTTGAAGACAGTGGTCCAAAATTTATTTTTAAAAAAAGTATGATAAAGCATAAGTGAACAAACAAAGATAACCAAAAGAAAAAGTATTCTGAAAGCTTGCAGAATTATCAGATATCAACAGATGCATTTGTTTTAAAGAAATTGGTAAATACACTAAGAGTACAGTGCTGGTGTTTGAGGAACTCCATAGTGGCTTCTGGTTACAAAGTAAGTCTGCTGTGGCATATCTAAACAGCTTTTCATGAAAGTCCCAGTGATAACAACATTGCTTTCTAGAGATCAGAATTTTTCTCAGTAATACTGTACATTCCTGGCATGCCAAGGACCTGGTTTTCCAACAAAGCACCAATAAAAGTGACAGAAACAAAACTATTAATGATAATTATAAGGATAGTATGAACATAAATATTAGCCTTCTTTAAAACAACAAATGCAAGGCCTCTCATCTGAATGACATGTGGATGCCTCACACACTGTGGTGCCTACTAGATATGAAGGGGAGAAACTATTAGTTGTAGGTTTCCCTAATTCTTCTAGTCTACACAGGTTACAATTACCTCTGCACCATATTTTGATTTGAAAGCAGAAAAACTGAAAAGAGGTGAAAAACATTCTCTCTGTTTCATAATATTTTCTAGTTAACTATTTAGTCCCTCTCTCATTTGCTCATCCATTTAGGTTTTCCAAAGGAACCTCTAGAGGTAGGAGCTTGTTTTTTTTTTTTTTTTCCAATTTACACTCCTTATATGGATTTTTGACAATCCTTCATGCTTTCCAAAATTAAAAAATATATCTTAATAAAAACAATTTCTTCATCTTAGTCTTGTGTGTCCCTACCACTTCTCAGGAGACATTCTCAGAATGAAAGTGAGATTTATACTTGCCTTTGAATTGCTTGTGTCCTGAATTGTAGGAATCTATAGCAGTTTAGTATATTTCCCAAAAGGACATTCATTCTCTGGCTCCTAATAATTTTTTCTGAAGACCAGGAGCATTGGAATCACCTTGGAATATAAAGAACATGTAGAAGAAAAGACCTGCTGAGCCATAATGAGTTTTTGAACATGGTCCCCAAGAGATGATTATATACACTTTCAGAGTTCCAGCTTCTGTTTCCTGTAGGTTAATTTGAATGTAGCTATGGATTCCTCCCTAGGATCCTTCCTCAATTTAAAATTTAGAAAGTTTTGTTAACTTTCCCAAGTTAATTTCAGATACCTGTGCATTTGGGGACTGATGCATAACCATTCATACTTATAATTTTCCATTTGTTGTTTCTGCCCTATATTTTTTTAACATAAGGAGTAGCAATATATAGCATGTCATTAATTTTTATACTTTCCTACTCATTTATGGCAAATAAACTGATCTTTGAGGGATCAGGTCTTCACTCCTCAATCAATTTCAAAATGTGAATAAGTCACCAAGTTTGGGAAACATTTATTCTCCCCTTCATTCATCTTTGGAAGCTGAAACTCACAAATGCATCCAACATTTTGAAAACCTTCTCTTTTTCCTTCTCATATGCTGCTTGAATTTCTATTCCCTCCTGAGTACCACTGATTTTTTTCATTTTTGATTTGATATACTTACTGCATTTCTCAGTCTTCTTTCCTTCATCTTCTCTCCTTTTCTTGATTTAAAATTTACTGGTGATGAAAGCATGTCTTAAATCTAACTCAAAATTCACTTCCTTTAGTAATATACCCAATTAAACCTGTCTGAAACCTAATATGATATGCAACTCCTTATCTTTCTTTATTTACTAGCTATTTAACAGGCACATCCCTTGAACAATTACAATATACAACTGTTCATATTTTTTGGCAATTTTCTTTCCAAAGTATTTTGTATCCTGTGTGGTTCTTACCTTGTACAAATCATTTTATTCTCTTCTTCATGCTGGGATGGATCTCACCAGCTATCCAAGAAGCAGACCCCTCTACCTGTTGCTCAGAATCACTCTGGGAAAAAGCAATGATTATAAGAAGTTACATATAGATCTCATTACACTTTAGACATCTCCATTTTTATAGTTGTGATGTCTCTGGAATTGGAAATTAGACCATTTCTTTTTTGCAACAATACTTTCCATAGGAGACACTGTCCTATGCCATCCAGATGAAGCTGTGTTTTCTCACTTCTCTTCATTTTGTGGTGTTCTTGAGATCATTTGAAATATATAGTTTATTTACAGGTGATACATATTTTGCTTTAAGCTGTAAACATTGTTGGAGTTTATTTTCTCCCCATGAAGAAATACAGTTGAATGAAACTAACACACAAAACATGCACTTTTTCAGAAGTGATACTCAGATATAAATAAACCCTGCCAAGGATACAACCTTATAATAAACCTGCACATTAAAAGAATCCAAGTGTAACAGTGGGAGAGAAATCCATTCCAAAGCATGCAAATCCTCCACCTACTTACACATGTAAGAGAGAAACAAAATGAGAACAAGAGGCAAGAAGACACCTCTAAAATTTCACAATATCCCAATAATTGTATCTAAGATCTTTAGAAAACATCATGTAAAAAAGGTAAAGTAAATATGTTTAATTATTTTATTGCATTCTTGCAGGGAAAGGATATAGAAATGAAGATACAGTTTATAAATTAACAGAAAAGTACCCATCATGAATGTGGGTATGATGTTATTAAGAGGCAGGTTTGAGTCTAATTTAAGCCTATTGTCTCCCATGATCAAGACAGGGGAAATCATGAAGAATGATGTTCTTAACCTTGGCATAGTTGACAGGCAATGTGAAAGACAATGTTAAGCTTTTGGAAATGAAGTTGTTTTTATATGAATGGGTTCAGTTGTCATTGCATTTGTGACTGTTCCTAGTTTCAACTGCTTATTCCTAAGTCTTCAATTTATCAATCACAATTTAAGGATGTCACGAAAATGAAAACAAACATTAATCAAAAATATCAGAGCAAATGCTTGCATAAATTTTATCTTAATCCAGCTTGATTTCTAAAATTATTTTCATGTTCATGATGAGTTAAATATTTTATGCTTAACTATTAAATTATAAGGTTTGAATGCCCAAAGAATATGCTATGAGGCTATTTATTTTGGCCTAGTTCACCTTCTGGAAGCAAAAAGGGAAGTAATCAGGAATTTAAATTGACACATGTGCACAGTCATTGCTGGCTAAATCCAGTGCCATCACACCTCTACTGCTCTTCCTCTGATGACAGATCCAAATGTGACTCTTCTGGAAAATGAAGGTTTAATTACACTACCTAGAAAATTAATTTGAATGACAACTTATCCAAGTAAAAAGCAAAAGTAACTGTAATAAAATGTTATTTTCCCAATGATAGTTTTAAATTAAGCATAATTTTAGGTGAGTATATCTATAATTTGAAATACTTTATTGCTGTTAGATTGTGGGGCTGTGTATTTTACACAGGGACATGTGTATCCTTGGCAAATACTATAGCAATTTCTTTAAACCCCATGTCTTCATTCTTAGATACATGTTTGTACATTCCCAGGTTTGCTGGGAACCAGATAGGGACCTGTCTGTGCCCATTAAGTACCTGAAATTACAGGTGTACCCCTCTGAACCCAGTATATATAGACATCATTGAGGTGTAATTTTAGTGATTCCATACTTCAGAGTGCTACTAGTGGAGATAGCTGGTGCCACCATGTACAAGGCCTATAAAAACTCATAGGTTCACTCAAGGTGAATCACTGTCTCATGAAGTTTCCATGATTATTGCCGTTATTCTTAGCACGAACTACTTGTGCTTTCTCAAGGGCTACCTCAGATATTTACAGCTTCCACACTGGGTAATAATCAACATGTGACCTGTAAAGCATTCCTTTTCCTGTCTAGTCCCTTAGTGCCTGGACTTGGGGGAACCACTTTTACATCACATTACTCTTTAAAGTTTTACTTATTTCCCTTCATATTTGAGTTTGCGGTAAAAGCTAGAGGAGATAAAAGATGCAGGGAGGGATGGAGACTTTTTTAGATGGAGATGAATGGAGACTTCAAAATTGAGATTATCAGCTAGAGACAGGAAATGCTGAGAGCACAAAAGGCTGTACATAGAAAAGTTTTTAAATGGAAGGTGTTTCTCTAATGATATAGGGGTTGGGAAAGAGAACTTCCAGAGGATGTTGCAGGCAGAGAGGGAACAAGAGACAGAGTGAGGCAAAATTTTTATTATGAAAGACTTACAGCAAATGTAAGATGCTTGGACATCCAAGTTTTAAGGAGAGCTGATGGTCATTATGTACAGTATATGTATGAACAACAGGACCAATGTCAATACTATGTGAGAAGGTGAACAGAGGTATGGGCATGAGTGGAGATGAACACCAAGAAGGCAGCAGGGCACTAGGAAGTTGATGCAGGCCTGATTGGAGGGAATGTTTCCAGAAATAAGAGAATAGAAAAATTTAGTAACATGTAAAATGAAGGTTAAATGAAGAAAGAAAGAAAAAAAGCTGGGTCAAAGGAAACTGAGATTCTGCCCAAGTGTAACTGAAGGTTTCAAGTGTGTTGTATAATAAAATGCAGCAAATGTGAATGTTGATTTCATTTACCATATAGTTTCTCCTATGGTAATATCTTCCTATAAAGAGGGAGATCTTTTAAGACCTTGGTGGGCATTTTTCTGAAACTTGCACATACAAAACCACAACAGAATCAGAGAGGTCTGTGGGAGAGGCTCTGTTGGAGAGCAACTGCTTAAAATGCAAAAGGATCTAAGTCAGTGCCCACCACTAAGAAGTACATAAGGAAATAAAACATGTCATAGAAATATGATCAAATAATTAATTCCTATGTGCAAGTATATCCTTGATTTATAACACTTAGTCAAAATTTCTTGAAAAGCTAAGCTCCTGTAAGTAATGGATTCATTTTACATGAAATAAGTAAATTAAATCATATATGTGTTGTGTAAAGCCACAAGCCTCAAAACAAAATCAGGAACATAGGTTCTGTAAAATTCACAGTGAAGTATCCAATGATAAATTCATTTTAAAATGACCATTAAAACAAATACATTGGTATATATCCAATGTGAAGTTGCAGAATGCTGGAGAGCATAGTGATATGTATACAGAGGAGGAAAGAAGGAACCTGAAGATTTCAACATCAAAGCTGAAGTAAAACTGATGCAAGAAATATCTTGTGTTAAACCTAACCAAATTATTTAGTCCATTTAATTATAGGTATGTATCATGTTCCTCAATTGTCTTATAATTAGTAACTCTATAGTGCTGATGATATTCTAGGGAAGTTATGCTTCATTTATCACCAGAGAGAGTTTCTGAACTAATTAGCTAGATATGCTTTAGAATAACAGTTAATACATGTATGTTTTTTTTTTTCATATGCATATGGGATACTGGTGAGATTTCTTTTCCTGAATACTCTGGTTTACCCAACATCAAATTTCTTTTTCCACTCTTGTGTGAAGATATCTAAGAAAAACATGATAAAGCCTGAAGAATTTAGATATGGCAACCCAAAGAAAAAGTTATCTAAAGTTTATAGAATTATGAAATACCAATTTTAGTTATTGAGTTTCAAAGTCTTTGGTATATACACTAAGAGAAATAGTCTTGGTGTTTCAGGATTAAATCTGTGAAGAATTCTGGTTAAAAAATGAGGCTGGTGTGAGACACCTAGACAGGTTTTCAAGTATTTTCTAAAAGGGTTGGCTGATAAGAAAATTCTGCATCTAGAGATCAGAGTGTAGCACACTAATAGACTGCCACACTCAGGGACATGACTTCATTTTAAAGAACCATAAACCAGCAGTAATAATAATACTATTAAAATAAAAAAATTAGCTGTCTTTAAAACAACTAATGCTTCAAAAAGATATGTCACTCATCTGAATCATTCATATGCATGTCACAAACACTGTAGGGACTTGTAGGTACACAGGAGAGACTGGTTAATGTGGACTGTCATGATTCTTCCAGTTCCTACTGGTTTCAATCATTTCTGGGCCAGGTATTATCTTGCCTTTGGTTTGAAGGCACGTACATAGAAAGAAGCTGAATTGTGGTTTTTCCTCATTTTTCACCTCCAAAATTACCTAGCTAACTTCTTTCATTCCTTCCTCATTTTTCTCTTCCCTTCAGCTTAAAAAAAATCTAGAGCTGGGAACTTGAGTTTTCAATTTTCCATTCTTTGTATGGATTATTCCACTTGCCTGCTAATGAAGAATATTTATCTTAGAAATTTGATTTCTAACTCTTTACCTTTTGCATTTTTTACACTACCCAATAGACATGATCAGAATTATAGCATTATTTATGCTAGCATGTCATCTGCTTGTACCCTGATATGTAGGATTCACTAGTGTTCTTTCAATGTCCCAAAGGGAAATTCTTGTTTGACTATTAAAAAAAATGCTGTCAGTACACCAGGATCACTGGAATCAACTTGGAATATAGAAAAGAATGTAGAAGCAAAGACCTGTTGAGTCAGAATGAGATTCTGAACATGACTCCAACAGATGATGCATTACAGTTTGAGAGTTACAAGTGTAAACTTTGTGAGCCTCCACTACATCTACATTAACTTGAATGTAGCTCTGGGTTTAGCCCCAGGATATCCCCCTCAAATGAAAAATTAGAAGGAGCTGTAATCTTTCCAAAGTGAATTTTAGATATCTGCAGATTTGGGGACCACTCCATAATAATTTATATTGTTTTCTACCTTTCTAATTTATGTTTCTGTCCTACAAATTTTTCATAGGCAACAGCGATGTGTTTTGTCATTAGATTGTACACATGGATAATACTTTGTGGTAAACAAATGTAGCAATGTGGGATCACTTCTTCACTCCTCAATTTCTTTCCAACTGTGACTAAGTCAGGAAGGTTGGGAAAATTTTACTCTGTCCCTTATTCAACTTTGAACCTGGAAACTCAAATGCTTCCAGCTTTGAAAACACTGCTCTTTCCCCGACTTATCTGTGACTTTAATGTCCTTCACTCTGCTGAGTACAACTATTCCTTCTTCCTTCAACTCCCTGTCATCAATGCCTTTCCTAGTGTTCATTCCCTCTTCTCTTTTATTTCAACTTTCTTTTGATTGAAGCATGTATCACTATGTAACTCATAATTCAATTTCTCTAGTAACATCCCCAATTTAACCTGTGGCAGAAACTTAATAAGATATGACTCTTACTATATGTTTTTGTCCTTACTAGCTATTTAATAGTACATTCTTTGAACAATTAGAATATACTAGTGTTCACGTTTTAAGGCAATAGTCTCACCAATGTATTTTGTATCATTTGTTATTCTTACCTTCTATATGTCCATTGATTCTATTCTTTGCTCCTGGATAGGACAAACCAGATAAACATGAAGCACATAACTCTAGATGTTGCTCACAGATATTCTGGTAAAAGTAATGTCAATAATGAGTTGCATCAAGATTTCATCATCACTCTTTATTCATAACCATATATATGTCATAGTGAAATCACTGGAATCAGAAATTAGATGAGTACACTTTCAGCAAGAAAATCTTCCCTGAGTCACACTGTCCTAGTCACTCCAGAATGATATGATCTCTTATATTCTTCTGGCTACTGATGGAGTAAAATCAGGATGAGGGACCCAGGAAATGTGCTCCCTCTCAACAACACACTGATGTACATATATATCCAAAACAAGTAGCATCAATTTTCAGTTAGTCAACTTTGTATTGCCCCACAGTTCTACAAACACTGTAGAAAACTTTAAAATTGTTTGAAAAAATGCACTTCATTCTATAGAGCAATTTTAAACACTAAAAGGTCAAATATTTTTTGTCATAAATGATGATACTGGATTTGAGAAGAGAGTTTCAATTTTTCACCTTGTGTAGGAAAGATGAAATGTTGTACTTGCTTCATTTGAGTCATCAGAGTATTTCAAAATTTAATATCTTCAGCAAAATAGTTACTGAAGTTAAAATCTCATTTTTAAAAAAAGAGAAATATACTAAGGAAACATGTCTATATTTAACTTAAACATAACATCAAACCAAACACACTTCCATTGAAGAAAAATAATGACAGTGAGGTAGTAGTGCTGGGTGAGAATTCAAGTGACAGAAGATTCTAGAAGTGTTGGGGAGGATCAGGTGGAATGATATATTTAGGCATTTCCCAGAAGTCAAAGATTCTGAAATCAAGTCATGTCTGTTATGCTCCAAGACAGTGTGTGAAAATTCCTCAGATTTAGAATCATACACACTACAAGATCAAAGACTACAGGATTCTGTGAGGTCTGCATTACAGACTAGTCCTCAGCCTCCATGGTCCAGAGGGTTTATCAGGCAATTCTTCATTAGATAGACCCACATCTCTGAGTACAAAAACTAGAACTGAGATGGCATGTCCTCTTCAACTTTCAGTGTTCCCTCAACATTTCCTGAGTCGTGTGGGGGAGCAAGGTGTTCAGCTTGTGTGCTCCACCATCAGGTTAGGCCTGTTTGAGCTACAGCAGATAAGGAAATTGCTGGACCATGTTTGCTTCCCCAAATCCTCCAAAAGCTGTATGTTTCCAAAATTAGAAATCCTAGATGGAAGTGTCTCCATTTCTTTTATGTTAATATAAGAACATTCTGAAGATTTATTGTTGCTCTTGTCATTTTTTTGGTATGTTGTTTGTATGAGGTTTCCACACTGTTTTTTCATGTTCTATCTAAATTTTTAAGATAGTTTCATTCACAACTTTGTATTGGTCCCTGGATTTCTCATTCTCATTTAAAATTCTTTCTTATTCTCATTTTTATTGAATTTCATCCTCATCTACTCTTTAGTCTCTGCTTGTCTTCACCTCTTTCACTCATCTATCTTTTTTTCTTTTTTTTATTGTAAACAAATGGGATACATGTTGTTCTCTTTGTACATGGAGTAAAGGCATACCATTTGTGTAATCATAAATTTACATAGGGTAATGTTTGATTTATTCTGTTATTTGTTCCCTTCCCCCCACCCCTCCCACACCTCATTTCCCTCTATACAGTTCTTCCTTTCTCAATTCTTGCTGCCCTCCCTAACCCTAACTCTAACCCTAACACTAACACCTTCCACCCCCCATTATGTGTCATCATCCACTTATTAGCAATATCATTTGTCCTTTATTTTTTTGAGATTGGGTTATCTCACTTATCATGATATTCTCCAATTTCATCCATTTGTCTGCAAATGCCATAATTTTTTCATTCTTTATGGCTGAGTAATATTCCATTGTATATATATACCACAGTTTCTTTACACATTCATCAATTGAAGGACATCAAGGTTGGTTCCACAATCTGGCTATTGTGAACTGAGCAGCTAAGAACATTGATGGGGCTGTATCTCTGAAGTATGCTGATTTTAAGTCCTTTGGGTATAGGACAAGGAGTGGGATAGTTGGGTCAAATGGTGGCTCCATTCCGAGTTTTTTAAGGAATCTCCACACTGCTTTCCAGAGTGGCTGCACTAATTTGCAGCCCCACCAGGAATGTACGAGTGTACCTTTCTCCCCACATCCTCGCCAACACTTGCTGTTGTTTGTATTCTTGATAATCGCCATTCTAATTGGGGTGAGATGGAATCTTAGGGTGGTTTTGATTTGCAATTCTCTTAATAATGGAGATGTTGAACATTTTTCCATATGTTTGTTGATTGCTTGTAGATCTTCTTCCATGAAGTGTTTCTTATTTCCTTAGCCCATTTGTCGATTGGATTATTTGCATTCTTGGTGTAGAGTTTTTTGTGTTCTTTATAGTCTCTGGAGATTAGTGCTCTATCTGAAGTATGATTGGCAAAGATTTTCTCCCACACTGTAGGCTCTTTCTTCGCATTGTTGATAGTTTTCTTTGCTGAGAGAAAGCTTTTTAGTTTGAATCTATCCCAGTTATTGATTCTTGTTTTTATTTCTTGTGCTATGGGAATCCTGTTGAGGAAGTCTGGTCCTAAGCCAACATGTTGAAGATCTGGACCTATTTTTTCTACTATAATCTGCAGGGTCTCTGGTCTGATTCCGAGGTCCTTAATCCATTTTGAGTTTAGTTTTGTGCAGAGTGAGAGATATGGGTTTAGTTTCATTCTGCTGCCTATGGATTTCCAATTTTCCCAGCACCATTTGTTGAAGAGGCTCTCTTTTCTCCTTTGCATAATTCTGGACATTTTGTCTAGTATGAGAAAATTGTATTTATTTGGGTTTGTGTCCATGTCCTTTATTCTGTACCATTGATCTATCTGTCTATTTTGGTATCAATACCATGCTGTTTTTGTTACTATTGCTTTGTAGTAGAGTTGAAGATATGGTATTGCGATACCCCCTGCTTCACTCTTTCTGCTAAGGATTGCTTTAGCTATTGTGGGTTTCTTATTATTCCAGATGAATTTCGTAATTGCTTGTTTTATTTCTGTATGGTACGTCATTGGGATCTTAATTGGAATTGCATTGAATCTGTATAGCACTTTAGGTAGTATGGCCATTTTGATAATATTAATTCTGCCTATCCAAGAACATGGGAGATCTTTCCATCTTCTAAGGTTTTCTTTAATTTCTTTCTTTAGTGTTCTGTAGTTCTCATTGTAGAGGTCTTTTACTTCTTTTGTGAGATTGATTTCCTAGTATTTTATTTTTTTGGATGCTATTGTGAATGGGGTAGTTTTTCTAATTATTCTTTCCAAAGATTCATCACTTATGTATAAAAATGCATTAGATTTATGTGCATTGATCTTATATCTCGCTTCTTTACTGAATTCACTTATGAGTTCTAAAAGTTTTCTGGTGGAATTTCCTGGTTACTCTAAGTATATAATCATATCATCAGCAAATAAAGGTAGTTTGAGTTCTTCTTTTCCTATTCGAATCCCTTTAATTTTTTTGGTCTGTTTAATTGCTCTGACTAGATTTTCAAGGACAATATTGAATAGAAGTGTTGAAAGAGGACATACCTGCCTTGGTCCAGTTTTTAGGGGGAATGATTTCAGTTTTTCACCATCTGGAATGATATTAGCCATGGGCTTAGCATAGATGGGCTTTACAATGTTAAGGAATGTTCCCACTATCCCTATTTTTTCTAGTGTTTTGAGCATGAAGGGATGCTGTATTTTATCAAATGCTTTTTCTGCATCTATTGAAATAATCATGTGATTCTTGACTTTAAGTCTATTGATATGGTGAATTACATTTATTGATTTTCTGATGTTGAACCAACCTTGCATCCCTGGGATGAAACCCACTTGATCATGGTGCACTATCTTTTTAATATGTTTTTGCATGTGATTTGCTAAAATTTTGTTGAGAATTTTTGCATGTGGTTGTGCTGGTTTCTCCAGGCGATCAAAGGATTGGATGTACCACCAAGGCCCCAGAGGGGCTGGTGTTGGGTGCAGGAGGCCACAGTCACAACACCACCAGAAGTATGGCATCAAAGTTTCTTGCTGACTGTGAGCTAGGTCCCAAACTGCACTCTTCTCTCTCTTCAGTGCTGGGTGACGGAGTCCATGCCAACAGTCAGCACCATGACCATCTCCTCTCATGTGCCTCCTGAGCTTGGTAGGATGATACAGCTTGTGAACAGGGACAGTGGGCATGTGGGGCAGTGGTGGCTACTGGGCCTGTGTCCCACCTATAAGCACCAGGGGGCCTCTCAGAACCATAGGATGGAAGTGTGGCAAGGGCTAGAATAAGTAGTGTGTGATGTCGTCAGAAGGGCATATTGCACAGGATAGGTGCCAAATAATGTGTCAATGTGATCAGTAACAAAATAACTCTAATGAGTGTTTAATACCTTCATCACCATACATGCATGAGACACAGAAAATTGTAGTCAGCTGCTGAGCATTCACATGAGAGATATGCTCAGGTTTCTAGCCAGTCACAGAGATCAAAGACTGTTTTTCATCCCAGGGTGACCATTTCTGGGAGTGCACCACCTGACTGAGTCCAAGATTGCTGAGTCTCAGGGTTTCATCCCTGCAGGAAGAAGACACCGATTCCATTTGGGACCAGAGAGGTTTACTTGTGTGCAACCCACCAACTAGTGAAAACAGGTGACAGGTTCTCAGGAGTTGAGCAGTTTATGGGCTCAGGTCTGACATATAAGTAGGTGCTCTAGATGCTCACAGCCTGCCAGGGCATGGCTCAGCAGTCAGCAACCTGAGCACCAGCAAAAGTGACCTTCTCAGCATGTTTGTGAGGGGTATTTTGTCTTTTGCCTGTGGGGCACCCCAGGAGTTGAGGGGTACTTGATGCCATGGAACATATGAAAGCCATCTGGAGGATCAGATTGTGACAATTGTATAAAAGTATAGAAACAGGCAGTGGTTGCATTGGCTCACCCTCCATCAGGGTTCCCCAGGAGGATGAGTGACAGTGGGAGAATGTGTGCAGAGGACTGGAGAATCTAGCTCTGTTCTCACTGTGCTGCTGTCTCTGAAGGGTGGTGGAGGGGGTGGTGGCATCAAGGTGCATCCCAGGGCTCTAATTGGCAGGAGAGAAGGAAGGTCATGGGCAGACATGGAGGTTTTGCAGACTGGTTGATGTGAGATTCCGGGGTACCATGCTGAGTGTGAACACACAGCAGCATGCTGCTTTCTTCTCCAGGGTGCAGAGGGCTTCAGAGCAGTCTGAACTCTGGGAAGGTTTTTGGGGTGTGTGAGCAGTGAGCAGCATCTAGATGTTGCATCTACCACACTCAGTTGGCTCTTTTGTGTGCCACATTTCACTTACATGAAAAGTCAATCACAGCAGAGTTACAGCCACAAGTCTCAACACCCCTTATGCAGTGTCAGCAGTTCCAGCTTTGTGCCCCTTGTTCATCTAGTGAGTGGTGCTGAAAACTCTCAGAGTGCATAGAAGTGCATCTGAGCCAACACCTGTGCTTCTCCTGGATCAGAGGAAGGATCTCTGTGTCTTTGAATCCCAGAGCAGTTAGAGTAGCAATGAGGTATCAGAAGTGTTCAGAAATGCTCAAGGCAGAGAATCAGTAGACTGGGAGGTGACTTTGGAATTGATGAAAAGAAAATATGGGTAAACTGTCACAAACAGGGTGTAATCCTGTTCAACAGGAGCATGTCACCCAGGGCAACAGTGGGAGGGGAAGGTAAGGTGAGAAAGGTTGAAGTGTACAGCAGCTCACAGACCTGACCCTATGGAGACAGAAATGAGCAGGGAGTATGTCCCAGGAAAGCATGTTGGAAGGGACCACTGTGTCCCACAGTCCTGGGCTTGAGGAGGGCTCCAAACATTGGGAGTATGGTGGGACAGCATATGCCTCACCATGGAAGTGAGGACCCAGTCACCAGAGGTGAGGATTTCTGGTTGGAGGTGCTGGAAGTGAGGGAAGAGGCAAGGGCCCAGGAACTATGCCTGTCCGCAAGAGGAAGTGTGGGATATAGAGGACTTGTGCTTGGAAGGGCAAGATCAGGACAAGGGTAGACAAAACATTGAAAATGAAGTGCATGTGGGGTGGGATGGGTCCCAGAAGAGGCCTGTGCTGAGCAGTGCAGGAGGGGTGCCCTCAGAGGAGGAAGGGAGGTGGAGATCCAACCCAGAGCATAGCCCATGGGGCCTCCTCAGTCAGACTCAGTGTAATGCTGTGTGTCCATTTTTGTGGGACAAGCTGTCCACAGGCAAGGTGTCCCCTAGGAAGAGGATAATGGATGGGAGTTCAGGGAGATGAATGTCATCTTCCTCAGAGAGCCGGGTCCTGAGCATAGAGCAGGTGGAGGGTCTTGTCCTGTAACTTCCCTGCTCACTATCCTCATTCAGGAACCTACCATCCTTCTTCCTCTCCCCTGAAGGACACCAGAAGCAGACTTTCCCCAGAGAATTGTGTCAAGGGGTGCAGGAATTTGCCTCAGGTGTGACCATCCAAACCAGCAAGGCCCAGCAGGTAAGGAAAAGAGCCCACAATAGGTGACATAGACAGCATCCATGCAAGTTCCTAAATCTCACCAGAAAAGTCCCCAAGCAGTGTAGGGATCTTCCCCTACAGCCAAGCCAGGTCACCTAATAAACAGACTGCTCCACCAAGCATCTTTCCTTTCCTACATTCTCTCCCCACCTCCACCCAGTTTGTTCCTTCCACATTGGTTGACACCATCCTGAGGGGAGACCCCCACACTCCTTCCTGTACCTCTGTACCTCTTTTCCTGCCAGTTAACTTCCCCCTCTGCCCAGATAATTACACTCCACCAGATGGCACCCTCTGCTGGATGTCTTAGGCTATAATCAGATGTCCCTGAGGCCCCTTCAATGGTCTGTTCTTCAGGAATTGTTGTCATATCTTGAACTCTTCGCTCCATGTGTTCAGTTTTATTATAAGGATGTGTTCATTTATCACTTGCCTAATCTTCAGAGGCTCCCAGATCTGAGATGGGGCCTTTGAAACACAAGACAAGGGTCATTCCAAGACAGGTAATGGCCCTGAATAGGACTATATGTAGAGCATATCCATATGTAGATCTCTTCCAGGATCTCAGGATGTTCCTGGCCAGGTCTTGGCACTCTGGAATTTAACTGACTCTGAAGCACTCAAAGACATACCAGGGTGGAGTGTCAGCTCAGGGTAAGGGCCCATATATGACTGGGAATAGGGTAAGCTCAGGAGGTAAGGCCCATGTGTCCTGTCTACAGGTACCCTGCTCTTCCTGCCCAGCACATGCTCCCCACACAGTCCTCTATCCAGTACACACAGCACATTTTATGGTATGCTAACCTTGGAGAAATTAGCAGGGTTTGAATCCCTTTCTTGATGGACACAAGCTGACCCAGTCATCTGTGTACACACCGGTAACCCAGGGCTAGTATTCACAGTTGTGGGAAAGGTGGGTTTGACATGAGATAAACTTGACCACTGAGCAGGTGTACAATTGGTTTGCCAAATACAGGAGGCAGTGCCAAATATCCCTTCTCAAGTGTGTCAAGCCTGCCTGTGAGGTCATGCCAGAACTCCCCTATGTGAAAGAGAACTAAATGCACAGTCATTCACACCTCTGACTGCATGTGTAAACCTTGGGTGTGAATCCTGGCCCAGAGCCCAGAATCAAGTTGGAAGTTTCCAGGAACCTGGGCACCAAAGGAGGTGAAAAAAGAAAAAAGCACTCAAAGACATACCAGCTTTGTCAGCAGGACAAGAAATTCATTCTACATGCAGAAGGACACACAGAAATCAAGAATGAAAGGAAGTACACTAAGAAGGCAGTCTGCTGGTCTATTTATCCCTGACATAAGTGGAGCTTATCCTTGGTTGTAGCCTACTGCTCGTAGTGACAGCACAATCTTTGGTGTGAAGAGATACTGAGGAAGAGATGGCTGAGGAAGTACAGATATAGAAAGACAGCCATTGTAGAAAAGGGACAGTCAGAAAGTAAGGGATTTACATGGAGATTTTCTGGTTTGACAGAAAAGACTGAGAGACTTGTTCTTTCTCTCTGGATGTTTAGGAACTGGGGGGTATGCTTTGACAAACATATCTCACTAGGATAGTAGAGGTGTTGCTTTGCTGATAGAAATCACACATCTTGAGTGGCCAAGGAAGCCCTGGGTCACAGGGGTCCTGGGGGACAAAGGAAGCACCTGGGTCAGCCCTCACCTTCCAGGCAAGGGTACTAGTCCCTGAAGTTGAGGCTAAGTGGTCAGGAGATAGGTGGAGGGTAAAGGCGCAGGTGGAAGGAGTGGTGCTGGGACTGTGTCATGGTTTGCTGCCCTAGGCAGAGGCTGGGTACTGTCCCATGGCTGCCCACTCCCATGGCCACTTCAGGGCCTGGGTCTCCTCAGTCCACCACAATGTTATTGTCCTCTTCAGAGGAAACAAATGACCTGGATGTCTGAGGAGAGAGTGTCTGAGTCACTACACAGTTAGGGAGGGGGTGAGCAGTGTGATCCTGGCCTCAGGATTCTCTTCTTCTGAGCATGGGCTTCAATTTGACTCCAAGCACACTGTCCCTACCTTTGAGGTGACAGACCCTGTGAGTCCCCTGAAGCAACCCAGGCCCTTACATGACTGTTTGGAAGATCCCATGCAACCTCAACCCACAATTTCCAGATGAGGCTCAGGGTGCAGGGTTTGTATGTGCTCCCTGGCTGTGGAAATGAGCCCAAGCCCATCTCTCCAGAACTCATCTTCAGAGAGGATGCATGAGGTGCCGACCACAACACCTTTTGTGTGCTCAATGGAGAGCCCTCAACTTGAAAGAGAGAGTTCCATCCTCCTGTACTGACTGCCTCATCTCTTCTCGGTGCTGTGACCAAAAATATACCCCACCGTTAGTGCTCCTCAGACAAGAACTCAGGTAAGAAGGCAGGAAACTTGAAATCGAACTGTCACTGGCTCCATAACCCTGAGCTACCTGGGCTTCAACATACATGTGTGAGGCTGTGTGGAGGGAGGGACACTGTGTCCTCAAGGGGACCCCATCTAAAGCATGATGAATCTTCCAAGGCTTTGATGCAGAGAGAGAAGCTGAAGGCTGCCTTTCCTGAAGCCCTGATCCCAGGCACCTTATGGTCGGCAATGTGGTTGCCCTGCAGAAGTCAAGAGCCCTGTACTCCACATTGTCAGAATTCTTCTCAGGGTCTGGGCTGCTGGTGTGGCAGGGATCAGGAGCTGCTTTCCCCAGGTTCTGCTATCACAAGGAAGAAAAGCAGTCAGTGAACACAGTGGTACAAGCATTGTCCATCCACCAGTCCTTCAGAGTGTCTGTGCAGCACACTGTTGCTAGTATTGGTCAGAACATGGAGTGTCTGGTTCAGAGAGCTGCCATGACTTGCCCATGGTGGCACAGCTGTGCAGTCATGGCCCCAGGACTACTTCTCACCTGCTGTCTTCAAGACAGGAAAGCAGCAGGTTGCTTCTTGTCATGGTCTTTAGGGTTTATGTAGTTGCTCTAATTTGGCTCCCTGGACATTCCCACCAGTGGCCTGGAGTGGGTGTTCAAGCTGAAGCAGCCTTGATGCCTCCCAGAACCCCCCTATTCTATGTAGGAATCTCCTGGAGTCCCATGCAATGACACCGGTGGAACCTTTATTCTGTGACGAGGTATGGGGTAGCTGTGCCTTGTCAACCAGTATTTCAGGTAGCACCCATGCTCTACTCATTCCCACTGCAGACTATGGACTGCTTCCTCTGCCTCCCTGTTTCCAGCACCACCCTGTGAATGTAGTGATCCTGCCACATGCACCACAGTCAGGAGTCTTTGAGACTTCCCTGGGAAGCATGACTTCCCCACAGAGAATGAGGGTGTTCTGTGCTCAGGAAGGACTTGCAGCCAGACTATATCCCAAGGGAGGTGGGAATTCTGGGAAAAGGTAAGGGAGCAGAGTCACAGGGATCTGGGAGTGGGCCCAAGGGAGCTCACAGCAAGGACACACATTCCCTCACTATTTCCCAGGTACAGGCTTGTGATGCTTTGTGTCAGGGTGAAGCACATGTCCTGAGAGGAGCTAGAGATCTCAGTGCAGCTTCTGTGAAAGAATGATGGAATCATTTCTGCAGCATGCTCTGACCTCCAGCTGGCCTGAGCTTCAATCAATGCCCAGAGAAAGACCTGATCTTGGATGCAATTGTCCCCCTTCACATACCATTGTACCCAGCGACAGGAGACCTATGAGACAACAGCAGCAGGAGTCATTCATGTGAAACCTTCCTGACACTCAGATCAGAAACAGCCCAGCAATCTCTCTCTCCCCACAACCCTCCAATCATGGATGCTCACATGGTCCTAGGTGACTGGGAGGAAGCCTTGCCAAGGACTCTGCCACACAAATCCAGGGCTGCCTGCTTTGCTGGAATAAGAGCAGAAATTCAGTTGCCTGACACTGCAACAGCACATAAGTGCAGACATACAGCTTGTTCATGGAGTCCTTCCTGGTGACTCTTGCTTCAGAGGGGAAAACAGGCACAGTCTCTAATTTTATTCATGTTCCCAAACATATGAAATTCCTACTTTATCTATGGTAACCACATATCTAGGATCCAAAATGAGAGACACGGTCTAACCACAGGTTATTCTACCCAGGTTTATGATTTTATAATATACATAAAGAGGCTTCACCTGAAGTGGTCACTGGTACCACTCCCCACTGATCCTGTGCAGGCTGGGTAGTCCATTCTGGAGGGACATGGCTCCACAGGTCCTGTATCATGAGTTCCAAATGCAGGGACTGAGTACCTGTTATCCAGACTCAAGACTCTTTCTGCTGGTGCTGCTCCTTCTGTTCCTTCACTATAGCCCTGTCACTGGGCCTTGGCCTACAATGCTGGGAATTGCAAACTTGGGTCTCAGAGCCCTTCCTCCAGGCCCATATAAGGGTCAGATCTGACTGCAGTGAACACCTACAGTATCCCAGTTCTAGCCCTGGGGCTCTCCTCCACAAACCTGGGGCAGGCACATTCCTCATTTCACAGATAAGAAACAAGACTAAGCTTCAATGATTTACCCAATGACTTAACCCCAAGACCAGGATCCATCTGATAACTGATAAAGTGAACACAGACTGGATATTGTCAAGAGATGGAACAGGGAATGAGTGCACTTACCTTTCCAACCTGGCTTCAGTCTACGGTCAACAGTGGGTGACTGGATCTTGCTTCCTCTGATAAGGTCTTTGTGTGAAAGAAGAGCTGCAGGTGAGCAGCTAGGAGGGACAAAGTGAGGACTCCCTGGGTTCCTGGGATTATGGATAATCTGTGCATTTTACCCTGCTCTCTCCATGGCCAGCAGGATGGAGGGAAGTGTGCTCCTGGGCATGTACTCATCTTCAAAACCAGCTTCATCCAGATGGCCCATATCAGTTTCTGCTATGTAAAGAGAGGAGAAGGAAGGAAACAACCATCACTGACCACAAGAAAGAAGATGAATGATGAAAACATGTATTCAAGTCAAGTTAGCAAAAACTGTGTTGGCCACACTGTGATTATGGAGTCTGGAGAAACCAGACAGGAAGGAAAAGCAGGAATGGGAAGAGAGGCAGTAAGATGGCCTCATCCAGATTTCTTGGGTTTGAACATCATATGGGGCAAGTCTGGTGTAAAATGCTTCTGATGACTTGGTCCAACCACCCAAGAAGTCTAATGGCAGGGAGAGCCTTGACTGCAAACTTCAATAGCTGGATGTGCCTCCAGCATCACCATGCCAGGTCAGCGTCTCAGAGCTCACTATGGGAAGTATCAGTCCTGGGCCAGGAAAATGGGCCTAGGTTCATGGTGCATGCTCAGAAGTTTTCAGTGCAGGTTACACTCTGCAATGGAGTTGAACAGCTCAGGTGTCTGCTCAGCCCTGGGCCCATAGCCAGACACACATGTGAGATGTTTCTCAGCTGCATTTCACAGTTTTCAGCCCACCAGTCTCATTGCTGATAACTTGGTAGCCATTAGAGACTTCCACACAGACCTGGACTTTTGCATTTGAGTGCCCATCTTCTCCTACATGCTTCAGCCCTTGCTTTACCATTCTTCTTGTAGTTGAAACTCTGTGTATGAGCCTGCCAGAGGGAAGACCACCACCCAGTCTTAACCGCTCTGTCCACCAGCTGAGTCAGGGAGCTTGTGACCAAGTCTACTTCAACATATTCACCTCTTCCAGACTAGGGGCTCTGCATTGACCCAGGTGTCTGAACTGATATAAGAGCCCAGGCAGTATCCATCAAGGGAGTTACCATCACAGGGTGCGCAGATAGCTCTTGGGGTGTGGCTTTAAACCTGTCCAAAGTGTCTGCAGAGCCAGTCAAAACCCAGTCACCTGGTGAAAGCTGTCTTCAAGGCTCCTGGACTGAGTGGAGGGACCTGCACTCTCTGTGCACCTCAGGGAATATTTGCAGGTCTCAGGGAAGAAAGCTGTAACAGAGGAAGTCAGACCCATGTGACACAAGCTGGTCTTGCTTGGACTTTCCTCATGCCCTTCACAGTCACTCTGGGTCTTCCTAGTCCTCCAGAGGACACAAGCCTTGATCCTCCAGCACAGAGTTCATTCTGACACATCTTCCCCAGCACAGGGGCTTGGAAAACCCCCCAAGGCACAGGCATTGCCCTAGGTGGCATCAAGACTTCTACCATCTCTCTTTTACCTCACCTTTCACACTACTGTACTGTTCATCCAGCATGATCAGCACTGTGGGCAATAACAACTTGATGACTTTGCTGCCCCCACAAGCAACAATAAAAATGCTGGCACTTGATTATATATGTGGAATTTGTCTTCCCACCTGGAGAGGAGATTTGGAGGGCAGGAGCATGTTTACAAATGTCTATGTCTTAGTTCCAGGCTAGGGGGATGAGCACAGAGCCCTAAATCAGATGTCAGGACCCTGCTCTGATTCATCTCTGCCTCCGAGGATGCTGAGTTAGTCTCCTAACCTTGGGCATTACATGAAAAAGAGATGAAGCTATGTCATATCCAAATTCCCAGGCAGCCAGATGCATAAAAAAGGTTGTGCAGGTTCTGGGGTGGTGTTCTAATGAGAGAGACAGAAAATGATCCTGTATCAAGCAGAAGAGGTGACCACAGAGGTGGAGTGCACTCAGTGAAAACCAGTGACAGTGGAAGGGAGGACCTCAAATGGAATTTCAGACTTCATCCACAAACATGCAAGTTTGCCTTAGAAAATACCCTTAAATTCTTATTATTTTAGCAGTCTGTTATTACCTATACATTTTCCTGCAATTTGGACTGAAGTAGATTTAATTTGACTTCTTTGGTTTGATTTATACCAAATAAAAAGCTAGGATTTGAGGCACATTGAAGCCTCTGACATACTGTACTGTCATTAACCAGGAAGGTTCAAATCCCTCAGTGAGCAGGGACTTCTCAAGGAACCAGCTGGAATGGCAGAGGCCTGCATTTCATATATCTGTGACCACAGGGTGTTCAAGATCTCCCTTGGACCTGGGTGATGAAGGCCAGCAAACTGAGGGCTCTATGCTACTTCCCTCTCTACTGGTCTTAGATGGGGTTAACACTGACCTTGGTGACGGTGGCTGCTGTCAACTGCAGAGAAGTTTGTGTGCCAGGGCATAGTGACAGAAAAAGATACTGATATACCCTTCTTCATCACCACAGGGTCTTGTGAAGGGTAGCTTTGAGGAGGTGTTTCTACATGACTTGGTTTGTGGGGATAGTAGGTGGTAGCCATGACTTTTTTCCCTGGGATTGCTGCCACTACAGTGCTTTGGTTTTCATTCATCATAGATGTCTTGGGAATCTGGAAGGCTAAGAGTGGTGTTTTTATATCTGCTATGAAGATGTGTGGATCATCACTTCCTGTCTCAGAGCCTGTGGGGCTGCCTCTGGTGTGGTTCTTGGAGGCCATGTGCTGGGATAAGCTGCAGCTGCAATGTTCAAACCCTGTGCTGTGCCAGTGTAGCTTAGATGGGATACAGAGGCCTTGGGCTTGACCATGGAGCCTGCAAACATTGGGACCATAACCCTGGGCAAACTTCTGAATGGTGATATCACTTTTTACAAGGAACAAGTTCCTTGCATCTTGAGAGAAGCTATCACTCCTCAAAGGGAAAAAGGGAAGGGCAATGTGGGCAAGGAAGGAAGCTTGGGTTGTGGAAGCCCCATGGACTACTGGGGTAGAAAAAGTTAGCTGAGACTTGGAAGCTCTGAAGTCTACCTGGGATTTGCATTCCCCAGCTGTGACCTTCTCTCAACCTGGGATAAAACTACAAACCCATGAATATAAACATGCCAGGTATAGACTGGGATTGTGGCTCAGTTATTGAGTACTTGCCTAGTATGTATGATGCAGTGGGTTTGATCCTCAGTATCACATAAAAGTAAATAAGCAAATAATATAAAGGTATTGTGTGTGTCTATGACTAAAAAAATATTAAAAATAAAACAATTTCACACTGGACGTTTCCACTGAACTACTATCTGGACACTCAGACTCTGTTTACTTCAGTTGTCACCAACCTATGTGCCTTGGCTCAGCTGGGTCAGTCTTCCCTGAACCACAGAATTTGTGTGCATGCCTGCTAGATCACTGTGGGTCAGTCTTCCATGCACCCCAGCAGATTTCTGCACAATGCTCATACTGCATAACTGTTCACTGTGTATCTGTCATCTCTTCATGCCAGCAATTTTCACCATGGCCCTCACACTGCCTGCTTGCTCAGATGTGTTCATCTTCCTTGCACCCTAGCCAGTTTGCCTAAGCCCCTCTCACTGCCTGCTTCTCACTGTGGGTCAGTACACAGCAGGTGTACACAATACCCACACACTGCTGCTTTCTCACTCTGGATCACTCTTCCCTATTCTCAGCAGGTTGTCCTATGCCCCTCACACTGCCTCACTCTGGGCCAGTTATTCCTGCACCCAGCAGGTTTAGACAGGCCCCTCACACTGCTTGCTTCCTCTCTGTGTCAGACCCCATAGAGGACACACATTGTATTGCAAATACTGAGAGGATGAAAGCAGCCTGGGATGGTGTCAGAGATCAGTCAGCAAACTCTGCCTCCTCTAAGTGTTCACATAAATCAGCTCATGGGCTAGGGTTTGCTAAGCTAGGTGGAGATAACTGCCACAGATCTATTTTATACCGTATGTTACAGCCTTGTTTATTGAGAGGCACACAGAACCAGAAATACCTCTCTGTAAAATAGAAAAATCTATAGCAAAATTTCCTATTTGGGAACTCTATTCAGGCTGGAAAATGGATTGATCATTGTTTTTTAAAGTAAGTCAAGTGGTAAAGAGGAACAAAGAGACAGGGCTGTGTCAGACTCCAGAGTTTCCAGCAACCTCTCCTGGGCAGCACCCACTGGGTCTCTATTGATAAGGTTCACCTGACTCCCCAGCATGATATCTCCTGCTTCAGTAGAGTTATTGTTCTGTGTAGTGTTCTGGGATATTGGAGGGTTAGGTTCTGATTTTTCATCCTTTCTGTTAGGAATTTTTAATGATTTTATTTGGGAGAAAGAGTCAATATTCACAGTAGCAACTCTCAGGTTTGAGGCCTCAGGGGTCTTTATACATTTGAGGAGATCAAATGATGCATACCCAAGGGACAGCTGTTTCTAGAGGGCCATGGCATCTCAGGCCAACCCAAGGGGACAAGTGCCTCATGGAAGCTCCTCAAATCTCAGGAGCTCACATGGAGAAGAAGCCACCAGTGAGCTAGAAGGAAGACAGGCAGGTGAGCAGACCAGTTCTGCTTTGTGTCAACATGAGCCCTGATGTTTGCAAATTCAATGTCCATCCTCAGGCTTCACAGGCCTCCCTAGATCTGTGCATTCCAACTGTCCCAGGCACCAGATTAATATAGGTGGGTGATTATGATGGTCAATTTTATGTTGTGTTCTTCACAGATTACTTTTCATAAAGAAGTAAAAGACATTCCAAAGGAGGAAGAAGAAGAAGAATCAAAATAAAGCCCATTTCCCATCAGAAACAAATGGTTTCAGGAGGCTATAGAATGGCACACTTTACATGCAGAAAGAGAACTGTAGTTATGAAATTTAAAGCCACTAAAGTCTCTCTCAAAATGAAGATCCCAAAGCTGGGCATGGTAGCCACACCTGTAATCCCAGTGATTCAGGAGGCTGAGACTAGAGGATTGTAAGCTCAATGCCTGCCTCAGCATGTTGAGAACAAGGTGACATCTGTGCTGCCATGTTGTATGAACAATCATTTCTGGAACTGGCCCGTAAAGCCTCCCCCCAGGAAAGGGCACACAGGTACTACCTTCAAGAGCCAATACAGGACAGACAGGACATACTGGGCCCCCAGGGTTTATCAAGGCTGTTAAGAGATATCTGTCCAAGAAATGGGCAACTGCCCAGAAACCTTATCTATCAAGGACAGGGGAGGGGGCCTAGCCCTGACTCATCTCCTGCATAGTTCACCCCCTCTCTCCTCACTTCTTCCTCCAGGACCATTCACTTTTGGCAGGACCCAATGAGATTCAAATAAATTGGCAGGACCCAACCAAAAGAGAACAAATGTTTAACTGTTCCAATGTTAACCAATAATGTACAGGCCTTTGTATGTGAATGATTGGAAATTTCTTAAGTAGAGTGCTTTCTCATCCCTTGGGGCCACTCCCTACTCAGCCATGGTAGTGGTCTGAGAGGCTCATTGTGGTCTAAGCTCGAGCTTGCAATAAAACCTTGTTGTGTGATTTGGATTGCTGTGTGTGCACTTTGACTCTCTGGGGATCAGTTGATATTGAACCCCAATATTTGGGGGCTCATCTGGGATAGGATCGTCCGACTCTGCCCCAGGAGAGACAAACAGCCCATGGTACCGAGGTTTCTAAGGAAATTTGCCATGGAAGGAGGAGTGGCCACCTCCATTTGGTGGGACACAAGTCCCCATTTGAGAATTCTCATTTGGTGGAAGGAAAGGGTTGCGAATGACCCTGGAGTTTCCATTGTTGGAAGTCGTGGGAGATGTCCCTGACAATCAGGTGTCACACCAACGTCCCCAGTGGATGCTGTCTGGGTGGCTATTTGGTAAAGGATCCTTGGTCTGATTTTTGCAGTGTGAATGAGAAGGGCATTGTGCCTGTGAAATTGGTGTGGTTGACCAACAGGTGAATGTTGGAGAGTCCTGTGAAAATTTGTTCTACTGTGTGTATTGCTTCCCGTGTTCTTTTCGGTCTGCTTGGACCTTTTCTCCTCATTATTATGGGACAGGCTCAGGTAACTTCTGAGACTTTCCTCCTGAGTCACTTCTCAGAGGTCCGTGCCAGAGGATAGAACTTTGGTGTGAACCACCTAAAAAAGGGTATGTTTGCTACACTCTGCTCTGCAGAGTGGCCAATCTTCACCGAGCTCCATGCTGAGCGAGGTAAGTAAGCTTCTCTCTCCATGCACCCCACATCTCTTTGAGGTGAATCTTTCTGTCTCTTTATTTTTGGAGGGCAAAATGGGCACCCATTGGCTACTTAAAGGAAACTAGTGCAGCCGCCATTCTTCAAGACTTGGGTGAGAGGTTCCCAGTCTAGGCAGTTTTCAATCACCTACTCTGTACAGATCAGGCATGTTGGAATCTGCCAAAGCCATTTCCTACTTTTCTGTATCCCAGGATGCGTGGAAGTGGAGAAAAGGTTGGAACAACTACAGGGTTCTGTGGCCCGGGCTACTCTTGGGTGGACCCCAAAGGTTCCTTCTCCAGACTCCCCCTCCCGACCACCCTAAAGGGTATCCAGGGTGATTGGTTGATGAATGGCACTGAGAGAAAGTGCCAATTACATTTGCCTCTGTATGGACCATACAGCACTCCCCAGCACATACACTCCCTCCTGGGTGCTCCCCTTCCCTTGCTGGTCAGACATCAGATATTCAAACTGTAGGATTAAGGCCTGGGATGATTAGTATGAAAATGCCCTGGTTCCCTTTGTTCGAATAGTTAGCCTGTCACTAGTCTATCTAGAGTATCCTCATTACTGTTCCTGTGCTTAAATGTGCTCACTATGTTCTCTTTAAGCTGAAAGAGGAAGGCATTTAAAAAAACCCTCCCATGAGACCCTCCAAGCAAAGGGCATTATCGCCTAACAACAAACAGATGTCTCCTCGCCCTCCAGAGACCTAGGCAGGAAGACCAAGGGGACCCTCCCAACTTAAGACAGACAAAAAAATTCAGGGATGTTTTCAGAGTATTCTAATAAATATTGAAATGTTTCAAAACTTATGCCAAGTATTTGACTTCACCTGGGAAATTATGCTATTAACCATCTAGAGCACAGGCAGTTCCCAGGAACCATCCTAACTGGGATTCAGAAACCATTCTAACTGGAATTCAAATAATGAGTAGGATGCCTAGAAAACTATATGAGGCCTCCAGGAAAACCCTGCTATTTTCATGGAGAAACTCAGGAAGGCAATAAGAAAACACACCACTCTGAATCCATAAAGGGTCACCTACATTTAAAGTATAAATTTAACATTCAGTCAGCCCCAAACATTTAGAGGAAATTACAAAAATTAGCATGTGACCCTGAACAATCCTTAGATGATCTTCTCCAGCTTGCAACTTCCATTTTGTAATAGAGATCAAAAAGAAAGAAAAGGAAGCATAAAGACAAGAAAAAGGGCTTATTAAAGATTATTCAAAATGACAGAAAGTTTTAATGCCTTGGAACCCATGCAATTCACCAATTTTAGGAGTTAAAAAGTAAACTGCCTAGTCCAAAACCTTAGAATAATGAAGCAGTAATCCCCCCTCCCCGTACTGTTATCTGAAATTCCAGCTGCTGCTTGGTTTACTAAGTTAGACTTAAAAGACAGCTTTTTCTGTATACGCTAGACTCTGAATAGAATTTCTGTTTGCCTTTCAGGAACCAGATAATGTGTCTCAACTAACCTAGAGATGGTCCTCACCTGTTCAAACAAACCTTAGCTAAGGACTTAACAAGGTTCAAAGATAAAACATCTGTAATTTTTCTCATTATGTAAATGACATCTTTTATGTGCCTCCACCCAGGAGGAATATCATAAGGTCATTACAGAGCTCCTAAACTTCTTACCTGATAGGAATTATAAGATCTCAAAGATAAAACTTAATTATACCATCAATAGGTTCAATACTACTGAAAGATAGCCACCATAGAACAATATTCTTCCACAGGAATATCAAAAAGGGGACTTACTTCAAGCTCCTGTTCTCAGCTTACCTATGGAGCAAGACTTAACCTGTTTGTCTCTGAGGGGAAAATAAATCCTGGATAGGCAGCCATAGGCAGCTCAATAACCAATGACATGTACAGTGAGGAGGTTAGCATAGTAGCTTCATTCTCAAAAGTAATTGAAAATAAGGTCTCATAATTTTCTTTGACATTCAAGCCTGTCCAGATAGAAATGGCTAAAATTTCCTAGGCACAAAGTTTCTGCTAAAACCTGTTAGTTCCTTCCAGATGTCAGTCAAGGCTTTCATTGAAATGTAAATAGAGGAAGCCTGAAGTCTGAGTAGGACAAAGGACTCAAACTCAAGGAAAAAAAAAAGTAAAAAGAGTCTTACCTGAACTCCAGCAAAAATAAATTTTATGGTACTTTACTAAAGTAATTAACAGCTGTATCATTTTTTTCAGAATTCTTGTTTTTTTAATTGAATTTTTTTGAGCTCATGATTTTTTGATCAGTTCTAGTTTTTTATTCAACTAGAGTTTTTGAACATCTGTTACATTGCAATGGGGATTCACCTATAAAGTTACAAGGCCTTTGATTTTGTGTTATTTGTATGTCATGCTATCTGATGTTTATTATGGGGTGCAACTTAAGAACAGAATGATCACCACTGAGAAGTCCAAATTTGAGAGTCTTTATTAACCTGGTCAGCTGACTGTCTCACACAATGCCCCAAAAAATGGCTAATGAGAGAACAGCCCCGACCACAGCGTTGTAGGGGTTCTTATACCAAAAATCACATTAATCATAAGTGTCTGTTGCTGTAATTCAAAATTACACATTAACATCATAAGATCATCGACAGAAGGGAAAGTGGGTCAAAATGACCCTTACCTAGGTACAAACTAAAGAATGGTTGCTAACATCCACACAATTACTGTTTACATGGTACATTGTTTAGGAGCAATAGGAATCAAAAGAGAGCAATTCTTTACTACATAGGAGTTGCCATTGTATATTATTAAACATGTCACACCAAGTAACTGATGATGGGCACAGAGGTGGAGTGCTCCCATGGGAGAAGCTTATTTCCTATGTAATATGGAGTCTTAGAGAAAAATGGAGTCTGTTTAGACATTTCCCTTACAGTCTGGCCTATAACGTTCTCATGGAGTCAGATCTGTCAGCTCATCACAATGTTATGCTTTGTTTGTATCAAAATTCAGCTCTCCTAAAACTAAAATTTTAAAAATGGATCCAGATACTTTTAATTCACATGATTTAAAAGGGTTAAGTTTAAATTGGATAAACTAATAAAAAGTAAAATGTCTTTGAAAATAACTCGCAAGTCTCTAGGTGGTCAAACTAATGAAATGCCGATGTTAATAAAATGTCTAATATCAATTGTTTCTAGGACTTTCCTTCAACAGGAAAGAGATGGCAAATACTGTTCAGGACACTTGTCTGATATCTTGTGTCTTTACAAAATAAGTGAATTAGAGTTAACATGTATGGGATTACTCAAATGTGTTAGAGACACCTGATTAATTTACAGAGTTAAAATGCTAATCATTAAATCACATTGAATACTCTTTAACTCCTTAAATTCCATGGGGTAACATACTTAAACATTATTGATGTTTTCATAGATTGGTAAATAAAATGGATTTAAAATTGTTTTGCATCATTACAAAAACAAGGTTACTAAGAGTTTTGTCCTAACAGGTACAATTCTATATACAAAGAGTTCCAAAATTTTCAACTGTGTTTTGATTAGAGTACTATAAATAACAAAATATTTAATCTTATTAAAATGGAATAATTTATCTAAATTCAGAAATATCTTAAGAGTTCTTTCAGAATGTGAACAAAAAGGGGTCAACAGATAGGAAAGAGAAAATAAAAGGCTCTAGATATGGAAATGTATTTTGTGAAGAACAAAATCTTTCTGGGTAAGAAAGTGCTTGTATAATGAAACACATGAGAGTCTAAGTAAGTGCTAAGAAAGTCTGTGTGTAAGTAAAGGGCAAGTTTCAACAAGTTTGCATGTAACTAAGTTGGTTGTATGTATGTGTGACAGCTAAAGCTATTTAAGGTTTTTCCTAAGGTGAAATACTAATGTTCTGATATAAACCAAAGTTTAATCTATATGGTAAAATGGCATGGTAAAATGACAAGGATTTCTTAGAAACACTAATTTACTCTTAACTTTGTGTCTTTTAAGTTTTATTCTTTAGAAAAATTAGTCTTAAAAATTGGGGTTTATACAATTATGGTCAAACAACTGTTAGAGTATTGTACTATGTTACAGTCTGAATTTTTCTTTAAAAACTAAATTTGGTAATATAAAATTGTCAAGGTAATTGTGAAATGGTCACACTTTGTATATTAAATGTGTTCATATTTTCCAGGTATACAAGTTTTTAAAGCAGGGAATTTATCAAGCTTCTCTTCTCCAGATTAAACTTGTCAGTAATGTTAATTCTAACTTACAAAGGGTAAATTTTACTGTGGACTTATTTCTATCATTTAATGTTCTATTATAGGATCTGTTTTTAATATGGTATATGTAAAATTTATAACTTTTTACACTGAGATAAAGAATTTCAAATGTAAATTTATATCTAAAAGTTAGTACCTGATTTGTTTAAATGTTAATATTGTGAAACATAAAAGCATTTTGCTACTTTGCCACACAAAATAAATGTTAAAAGCTCTCTCAGCCTTTCTTTAATTCATGTTTTACATATAATATTAAATTGTTTTAACTAGTGTTCATATAGACTCAGGAATCAATATATGTAAACTTCTTAAAATGACATTTAAGAAAGAAGCAAAGATCAACATCAGAATTATAACACTTAAGATTTGTAAAGAGCCATGCCTTACCTGAGGTAAGACTCTGCTTCCCTCCTTACTGCATGTTAGAGTGACTCCAAAATAAGTCAGACTTCAGCTTATTTAAAGTTATAGTCAAGAGATTGGTTTTTGTTGTAAAATTACTGTGATCTCAAACAGGGGATATAATGTATAGCTCAGCCAAAGTTTAAAATAGCTATTATGCAAGCTGAATATATTTTTACTCTTGCTAATTTCATTTTGTAAAACTGCTACCTGTTAATGTTTTGCAGAAGTAGCTGCTTCAAGAACACACAACCTAGGTAACTTGTGATAATAAACCATCACCTATAGAACAGATAGTGGTAACTTCCAGTACTAATACAGACTCCAGTTAAATAAAAGGGTAAATAACTGTAAAGTTATAGACATTGAAGTTAAAGTCCTGTACTCTTACTTTATGACTATTTAGACTGGCTTGCTGGATGATTAAGATCAAATTTAGAGATTGAGATTAAATACAGAAGGCAAGATAGACCAGTATTAGGATCTTTTTCCCTCAGTCAGCCTGAACCCAGAGAACAAGAGGACTTCTCTAAGGAGCATTGCAACTCTGGGTCACACAATCTCCTGATCAAGGAGATTAATGAGGCCACTAGAGGATGAAAAGTCAATCAGTGCACCTGCTGCACCTGCTGCAGAGGAGAGTCATGGAAAAATGGAGTCATCCCTTGATGCTTCCAAAGTAAGCCACCTCATCGAGAAGACCCTACCTAGCCAAGGGCACCAATGGAGCTAAGAAGCAGCTCTTAAATTCTCTACAAGTGACCCCTGTGGGAACTCAGCTGACTCTTTAACAAGACAGGAACATGTCAGTTTGACCAGCTTGACCTTAGAAACCCAGCAAAACAGTGAAAACCAAAATATAGCCATTCTTGGGTATTTAAAAGAAATAATAGTTAAATGTAACTTAAGATGTACACTTGTGTTAGCCCACTAGAATAAAGACTGTAAGCTACAAGGTGGAAGATTCTTAAGCAAATGTGCCTGATAACTATCAGGAGAAATTGCCAGAGTCAGAAATTTTTAGTCAATTTACACAGGTAAGCTTAATTCTATTCGCTGCTAGTATGATTATCTAGCCCAAAGTAACAGAAGTATAGAGATCTCTACTAAACACAGGTTATACCAATAAAGGGATATTTTACAAAAATCAGATGACATTAAGTAGCTTAACTACATTTTCTGGGGACATCAATGATATTAAGAGTTAAATGTTGTGTTTACATTCCTGATAACCTGGACAATGTTAAACTTCCCAAATAAAGGCCTTGTCCTCTCCAGCCTTTGTTAGGCCTTATTATGGGAACAATTTCTCAGTTCTTCCACCTCCTGGTGAGAGATTGACTTCTGTCATCTTCATGATATGCATTGGCATGTTGCAGATGATGCAACATTTACTTTGTACTAATCTCATTTCAGTACTCATGTCTTTTTGTTTTTTTCTCATAGAAGCACCCATCCCCAGATGACTTTACAATCTGCTCTTCCCAAACCAGACTTCTACCTTGGACCCCTCAATTGACCCTATTTTTAAAAGGGAACTCCAAACAGCTTGCCTCTCACTGCCCCCTTTCAGCTTCAAAGCAGCCAGAATGATCGGTGCCCCCTTTCCTCCCAGCAGTAAGGAGTTTCTAAAGCAAAAAGGGGGTAATAAAGCCAGAATTGGGGACAGGTAGTTAGTGTAGAAATAGGGGATCGGGTCAAATTGAGGAAATGAAGGTCATGAAAGCCATCTGCCTCTGGAAGTTGGAATAGCTTTTGTTAAGGACCGTGTAAGCACGGTCCAACTGATGGTGGTAAGGCAACAATATGAGAGAATACCGGCCCCAGAGGATGAATATGCATGACACCCAAATGAGCATGATTACTCATTATAAACAACTGAAGAGGGGAATGTTGAGAACAAGGTGACATTTTTGCAACCATGTTGTATGAACAAGCCATTTTGGGAACTGGCTCATAAATCCTCCCCCCAGGAAAGGGCACAGAGGTACTACCCTCAAGAGCCAATACAGGAAAAACAGGATGTACTGGTCCCCCGGGATTTATCAAGGCTGTTAAAGATATCTGTCCAAGAAATGGGCAGCTGCCCAGAAACCTTATCTATCAAGGACAGGAGAGGGGGCCTAGCTCTGACTAATCTCTGCATAGTTCAACCCCTCCCTCCTCCCTTCTTCCTCCAGGACTATTCAGTTTTGGTGGGACCCAATGAAATTCAAATAAATTGGCAGGACCCAACCAAAAGAGAACAAGTGTTTAGTTGTTTCAATGTTAACCAATAATGTACAGGTCTTTGTATGTGAATGATTGGAAATTTTTTAAGTAGAGTTCTTTCTCATCCCTCAGGGCCGCTCCCCACTCAGCCATGGTAGTGGTCTGAGAGGCTGGTTGTGGTCCAGGCTCAAGGTTCCAAAAAAACCTTGTTGTGTGATTTGCATTGCCATGTGTGCACTTTGACTCTCTGGGAATTGGGTGATATTGAACCCCAATAAGCAACATAGTGAGACAGTCTCAAAATTTGGAAAAAATTCTTGTCCTATGTGCTTACATGATTACAAGACTGATACAAATCTACATCATCAGTAGAATGAGAAATTTTTCTCCACATATGTATAATATATTAAAATACACTCTACTCTCATAAGAAGAAATAAAAGTCACTAAAAAAAGTATTTGGGGTATAACTTAGGTTAAGGACACTTGTAATCAATCCCCAGTAGTAAAGCAATGAAGGTGACATGAACATACCTGAGTTAAATGGGCAATGAGTCACAGGGGCCTCACCTGGCAGAAGAAGGTGAAAAAGTCAAGAAGAAAGGAAACAAAGGGAAGACTCACTAGACAACTTTTAACTTTTCCTTTTCATACATGTTTTAATCCATTAAGTCCCTGATTTTAAATCTTGTATCTTAATAAAATTGACATAGGTGCATTACACACAGACTCTGGAGATATATACCACATTTATGTATTTTCCAGATATATATGAAAATATATATGTATATTTTCAAATGCTCCAACCATTCACCTCTTATTTTATTAAAAGAAGAGAACTCTAATAATGCAGGATTTATCTGAAAGTGACCTTAAATTGTGTACATATTGATCAATTTGTATAGGGGTCCTGTATGCAGAAAATGGGTCATATGGTTTGCATGTCCTGGGGGAGCCAGTCTCTCTCAGTCTTTTAACATTTACACTTCTGGGATCAACCTTTCTTTCTGGTCACCTGCTTCTGCCTGAAGAATTCCCTACCCAGGCCATCAAGGCAGATATCCTGGAAAATGTCCTCCTCTTCTTTCTCCTGAGAATGTCTTTGCTTGCAAATTCATGAATGGTCCTGTCATAGGACAGAATACAGCAGATTTCTCCACCTTTCCATTACTTTTGAGAGTGTTTTCTTTCTCATGTGCAGTGTTGTTAAACAGGTCTTTAGATTCAGTATCTGAAAACTCCAGTGTTCTCTGTTGTATTCAGGTTGGCCTCTGTCCATTCCTTTAAGAACATTTTTCATTTTGCTGGTTCTCTGTAGGTCAAGAAAGTCTGGATTCTCTCTGAATACTGTGACTGGCATGTTGTGTGGATTATTGAATATTATAATCCTTTGGATAATAAACACTTTTTGTTTTCTTCAGGAAACCATCCAGTCCCTGTCTACCCTGTGTGTGGCAGTTAATCTGTTTCAAAGACTTTGCTTTGTGATTTTTGTTACTAACCCCAGTGGTTCTTCAGTTCTCAAAGAGCTGAATCACAGAAAAGCACAACTACATCAATACCAAGACTCTGCACACTCATGTTGAGTGTAAGGGAGACAACACTAAGGACACAGGTGCCAGGGCAGAACAAAAAGGAACATATGTGGTGCAGGCAGGGATCTGCTTTCTGTTGTTCCTACACACATAGGTGGGTTTTGGTCATGCTGCACTCTTCATGGGTCTCCCTCTGTGACACATCTCACTACCCAAAGTCTCCACCCCAGAATGTGACATTTTACTAAGTAGAGTTGACTATATTTAGTGACTCTACTGCACATGTGCCTGGAATCTGCCCCTGCCATCAGGGAAGTATCCTCCCTGGGTTCTGGAGGAGGATGTATTGCTGCCCTGCCTCAAAGAGTTTGGTTTTTGTGATCTTGATTTTTCTGGCTCTGGCTTCCTGGTAACTCAATTGAACAAATAGTTATCAAAGACAAGCTAGCTTCTCAACCACTGATATCCTGATGTGATATTTGAACTTGATAGCCTTGAAGACTCTCTTTCTAACTCCCAGCTTACTGGTATATCTGTAAACCCTGTAAGACTGAGAGCTTAGATCCAGCAATGCTGCCCAGATGTGGGTAGCTGTAGGTCCTCTGTCATACTCTCCCTCTGTCCAAAAGTCTACCATTCACCTTTCATGTGTTCTGGGTTCTGTCTTCCCAGAGCATTATCAGTAACTTAAAAGCCATAACACTACACAGAATTTTTAGGTTCTCTGTGAGATCATAGAAGTTACTAGAGTGGAGGCCAAGTCAGTGTTTCCAGTTACTGAAGGGGCTGGAGGAGGAAGATCTCAAATTCAAGGCCAACCTCAGCAACATAATGAGACCCTCTCTCTTTATAAAACAAAAAATGCCTTGGGGTAAGGCTCAGTAGTAAAGAGCTTGAACAAAATCAACAAGACCTTGGGTATGATCACTAATGTCTTAGGAAATCTAACTAGGGTAATCCAGCAAGAAGGCAAATTCCAACTGGAAGAATTGACAGAGGTTTTCAGAGGGAGATGAAACAGAGGGACTGCCCACTCCAGCAGGGTTACAGACACGTCTCATGAGCAGTGTCTCAGAAATGAGGTGGTGAAGTACCAACATTTTATTGGGCCTCTGTGCCTAGTATGATCTGCAGCAAACTGAACAGGGGTGTCTACAGGTCTCCAGGCAAGAGGGATCTCAGGAGGCCCAGCTGCCTGTGTCAGAAGAAACATCACACAAGAGCCTGAGATGCATCACATACACATTAGTTTTGAGTCACAAATTTTAAGAACCTTGAATAGAAATGTGATTTTAAGCCCTGGTACTCTCCATTCCTTGCCAATTAGTGGGAGGGGCTACAGGCTGAAGAGGACAACAAGAAACATTACTGATCAGTCACAGACCCCTGGATGTTCCTTGAAAGCCTTGCATTAGCTGTTCCCATTCTCAAGAAGAGTCTACAGGAGGTCAAGGAGTTAACAAAGTGAACAAGATGACAGACAGTGGCAGAACCTCAATCTAGAACACACTGTGAATGACAGAAGAACCACTGAGCCACTGTAGTGCACTGGGGAGCTACCTTCTTTCAGTCCTGCAGCTGCCCAGTTCAGGGCCCCTGACTTGCAGGCCTTTTCCCCCTGGACTCAACCCCTTTCCCTGTAAAGGTTAAGCTGTGGACCCTTGGAAGGAAGGTACCAGGCTGTACCAGGGAATCAGGCAGCCTTGAGAGAAATGGTCTGAGCCAGACTCAGTGATGTGTTCTTTCAATCCAGTTACTCAAGAGAATGAGACAGAAGACAGCAAATCCCTGGCCAACCTTGGCAATAGTGACCCCATGTCTCAAAAGAAATTAGTAAAATCAGAACAGTTAGGAGCTGCAGCCCCAGCTCTGAAAGCTAGCAACTCCAATCTGAGGCCAAGCTGCAGCAGAGCCTGTACCAACTTGGCCACTGCTGTCTGTAAGGTGAGACCAAGGCCCAGGATTTGACTGACTCAATCAATATTGTGTTTGAAAACATTCCACACACATCATGAAGTGAGCCAACTCAATTTATTTTTGTAACAGAAATTAGATATTTCTAAATTAAAGAGAATTTCTATAAATGAGCATGACTTGTGATCTGCTGGCCCTGGGAGCAAAGTGGAACCAGCTGGGGCAGAGCCAAGCAGCTCCATGTTGTTGTTTGCCAAAACAATGGGAATCAAAGCAATGTAAGTGTGTGCAGGATACAGGTGCAGACCTATGAGAGGCAGAAGGGACTGGAAAACAGATGCCTGTTCCTGGCTGAGTCCTTGCTCCAGAAGGTCTATGAAGATAGTACGAGCCTCATGTGACACTGGGTGCTTCATGTGTGGCTGGTCAACTGAGGTTCTGGATTTTATTATATTTTATATTATGTCATTTTATGTTCTGGTATTTTATTTGGTGGTATCATGTATTGCACCCATAGAGCTACATTCCCTAGACCTTCGTTTATGTTTTATTTTGAGCCATTGTCTCTCTAAGTTGCTTAAGGGCTTGCAAAGATGCTGAGGCTAGCTTCAAACTCACCATCCTCCTATCTCATCCTGCTAAATCTCTGGGAAGTCAGAAACATGCTATTGTGCCTAGAGATACCCTGGATTTTAAAATGTAATTTACTTTTTACCAGTTCCCTTCTGATCAGCACAAGGAATGGCACAACTTTGAAGCAGAAGCAAAGTGTGGCTCCACAGCACAGGGCCAGTCAGTCAGGTTTTGCTTCCAGATCTGAAACTTGGGACCCTAATGCCTGTTTGTGATTCTTGACAATGGGAAGTTTCTTTGGAACCCAATAATCACTTGTTACAGCCAAGCAACTGTGAGGGTTATATTAGATCACCTTCTGTAGTGTGCTTACCTGAAATGAAGTCCTCATTCCCATTTTACAACCCTAAAGCAGGGAAACAGGAGCTCCTGGTCTGGTGTGATCACAGAGTCATGCTAGTCCCATCTTACAGCTCTAAAGCAGGAGCACTGTTGCCCTTTGTCTGGTGTGGTCACAAGATCATGCTTGTCCCATTTTAGAGCTCTGAAGAAGGGGCACAGGAGCCTCTGGTCCAGTGTGGTCATGGAACCATGCTAGTCCCATCTTATTTCTCTAAATCAGGGGCACAGGAACCACTGATGCTCTGTGGTCAATTGGCTGCATTCATTGTTATATTGCATTCTCTGCTCCATGGCTCCTGCACTGGTCCAAGTGGAGGTACTGATGGAAGCATTATAGCAGTCCTCTGAAGGACCAGGTGTCCTGCAATTCTTCCCCTAAAGAGGCACTGTATGTGAGCTGTGCAGCCTGACTCTTGTGTGACAGTGTAGAGTGTATTTGTTCTTCAAGTTTCTGCTGGTGTGAGCAGCTCAGCTCAGCTCTGTATGACCAGGGATCCTGACTGGCTAAGGAAATATTTCTCAGGGAGTGTGTGGACAAAAAGTAAGAACATGTGGGAAAGTGTCACCATCCTGAAGTGGGTCATCAAAGGAAGGACAGATATTAAACATCATTGTGAGAACCAGCAGCACCTTCCCACCTTGCACATCACTGCTGTCTCTTTGCCCTCCATGAAAACAGGGTGGGTCTCTGGTAATCTAGCTCTTACTGCTCTGGAGTAGCCTGAGGAAGTGTGACTCGTGGTGTGTGGTAAGATCTTGAGCAAGGAGGACTAGTATTGTGATGTCAGCTTTCTGAATAAGGCTCATCATCCAGGTCAAACTATGTAGTATGTGCCCTGCTGTGTGTGTGACCTGGATTCCTCTTGCCTGCCCCAGAAATACCCCAGGGACAGGAAAGCACCCTCAAAAACAATCCCAGAAACAAATTCCATATGCGATACCAAATCTTCATATTCTGGTAACCATTTCCTCTTTGTGTGCATCTTCCCCCATCCCTTTAGGAAAGAGTTTTCAGGAAGACATTTCATGCCACCTGAAGTCAATATTTAAAGAGTGTCCCTCAACTCTTCTATTGATACTGTAGGCATTATCCTGGGTATGGGTGTGTGGATTATGTAGGGAACTGGAATTTTGCAAAGGAAATAAATACTCAGGTGTTGCAAGAAGGGTTAAAAAGAGAGTTGGGTATGGAGGCACAAGTTCTTTTATCAGCTCTCAGGTGGAGGATGCCTGGAGCCCAGATATTCAGGTCAACCTGAATTACACCTGGAGAACCCACTACAAAACCAAAAAAGACAAATTTTTATAAAGAAAAAAAAACCTCCATTTGCCAAAATACTCTTTTCAGCTGAACAAGCCATACGTGTTATAATGGTTCCTTATGCATCCCTTGACAAATGAAAAATAGCAGGTTGTGTCTACTGGGAGCCCTGCAGGATTTTTCCCTTGGGACTAAGAGATGCAGGGTCTCTCCCTCCACTGAACCATCTTTCAGGAATACCAACACCAGCTCCCCAAATCTCCATGATGCAACCATGAAGCACTGGATGAAAGCAGAAAGCATTTGATCAAATTCATGGAAGAAATAATAACCTTTGACAAAGACTTGGATCACATCATATGGGAAGTGATGTGGATTTAGGCATGTTCATCCCAGAATATGGGGCCATATGGATCAGTGACAAGTGAGTCAGGGCCAAGGAAGGATCTGGAGGAAGAGGTCAGGAGAACTTCCTGCCCAAAGGGTCAGAGGCATGGAAAAAGAGGCCAGACATCACAACACAAAATCAGATCCTGGCTGTTACAGTATTCTGCTGTCACCCACCTGAGACCTGTAGTCAGTTCTGGTTAGGTCTAAGGTTAGTTGTTAGTTGGATTTATACTATATCTCTGCTTTCAGGGCAGAAACTCAAAGCAGAGTTGCTGTCACATCCTTCTGTGGCTGTGGAGGACTGGTGTGAGGGCAGACATCTTCTCACTGATGACAGGTGTGGAATGTGAGCCAAGTTGTGGGAAGGTTCTTGACAGGCCTGGCCATGGAAAAGTGTTTATTGAAAGAGTTTTAGGCAATGAAAGTTGAGTTCATATGCAAACACAGCCAAGGTCAACAGAAAGTTCTTCCCTTCTGCAAAGTTTCAGTGTTAGTCAGAAAAGAAGTGCTGTTTCTTTACTAGAAAAACAAACTATTTGACAGAGCCATTACTGCAACAGGTTCTTTCATGAGCACTTGTTAGATGCTGAACCCTTGTTCCCTCATAGCTCCCACCCCAGCTGGGGAACCTCACTGATGACTCTTTTTCCTTATAATATATTTTCTTAGTCATCAATGGTCCTTAATTTAATTTAATTTGTTTATTTATTTGCAGTTCCAAGTATTGAACCAGAGCATTACACATGCCAGGCCAGTGCTACACCACTGAGCCACAACACCAGCCCCTATGCTCTGACTCTCATATGGAGGGTTTTGTAACCACTTTGTACCTTTTATGAAAGCTGCTAACTTGAAACACTGGATTCTTCACTGATAAGGAAGGCAAGCCTCTTTCCCTCTTCAGAAAGACCTCACAGTATTGAAACTCACATGCAAATAATGTCCTCCATCTAGAACATGAATTGCCAAACATCTAAGAGAACATCCCTCATAAACAAGATATCAAGGGCCCAAGGGGGCATATTGTTTAGGAGACAATGAAACTGACCAACTCCTTGATTGTTCCAGTAACAATCTTCCTAGTCATTCAAAACATCCTCTTGCTTAGCTCTTGGTGCCTAAGCCAGCATACCTGGCCTTGTGAGAGACTCCCCAAGATTGCCTGATTGATGCCTGTCCATACACCATGCTGTCCCCACATCAATTGATCCTGGCATCACTTACTCAGATCTGCAGCATCACCAGCTACAACAGGGTGGAATACATGCATGGAGAACCAAGGAGTTTCCCACCAGAGAGGGCACACAAGGCAAGTTAAAACTCACTTTGAAAAGCTGAGCTACTCTTCACAAAATGTGTGAGGAAATGGGCCCATTATCCTACCATGAAGGAAATAATCAGAGTTCCACAGCAGCACTTCACTCCAAGCAAAACTGGTCACACACTTTCTAGGACCTGGTGTAACATCAAAACACAGTGCCCTCTGTCCAAAAATTACAGGACCCCTGGACCATAGCAACAAGCACTGGCATGAGCACAGCTGTTCTGGGCCTGTGTGACAGTCTGGGGCACAGCCTGTACAGCTGTTCCCAAGTCCAGGGGACCTGAACAAGTGTGGTACCCCATAACCCAAGGAATTTCTTTTTTTTTAAGAAAAATGAGAAATAATTTGTATGCTGTAAATGCCACCATTTCAAATGCAAATTCCTATTGATTTTAGTATGTCACACAGCTGTACTAATATTATCATGAAGTCCAGACTGTCTGACTACACCAAAGAGAATCTCGTAATCAAACCCAAAAGCAGGGTGAGAGTTAACAGTTTAATTTCATTTTGTTACTTGTGGATTCCCATTTTCTCCAGCGCTATTTTTGAATAGGCTATCTTTTCTGTAGTTAATGTTTTTGATACCTTTGTCTAGTACATGACAACTGTATTTATGTGGGTGTGTCTCTGTGTATTCTATCTGAACCACTAGTCTAAGTGTCTGTGTTGGTGCAAATACCAGGCTGTATTCATTACTATAGCTCTGTAGAAGAGTTTGAGGTCTGGTATTGTGATGACTCCTGCTTCACTTTTCTTGGTAGAGAATTGCTTTGGTTATTCAGGGATTCTTATTTTTTCAAAAATGAATATAATGGGCTGGGGAGATAGCTCTCAGTTGGCAGAGTGCTTACCTTGCAAGCATAAAACCCAGGGTTCAATACCCAGAACCGCAAAAAAAAAAAAAAAAAATGAATATATACTTTATCTCTCACTCTGTACACAAACAGAAAACAGCTCAAAGTAGATTTTAAACTTACACATTAGACAGAGAACCTGCATCTACTAGAAGAAACAGTAGGCCCAAATCTTCACCATGTTGGCCTAGGATCTGACTTCCTTAATAAGACCCCTAAAGTATAAGAAGTTAAATCAATAATCAATTAATGAGATGGACTCAAACTCAAAAGCTTTTTTCAGCAAAAGAAACAATCATAGTATAAAGAGAGTCTACAACCTGGGAGAAAATCTTTACCACAGGCACCTCAGATAAAGCATTAATCTCTAGGATGCATCAATCAATAAATATATGAAAAAAAGTTCTACATCTCTACCAATAAGAGACATGCAGATCAAAACTACTCTAAGATTTTATCTCATTCCAATCCAAATGGTAATTACCCAGAACACAAATAACAATAAATGTTGAGAATGTGGTGAAAAAGTACACTCATACGTTGTTCGTGGGTATGCAAATTAGTGCAATCATTACGGAAAGTAGTATGGAGATTCCTCAGAGAACATGGAATGGAACCACAACTCGATCCAGCTACCCTGCTCCTTGGTTTATACCCAAATGATTTAAAATCAGCATACTACACAGATGCAGCTACATCAGTGTTTATAGCAACTCAACTCACAATAATTAAACTATGTAAGCAACCTAGGTGCCTTTAAATGGATGAATAGAGAAAGAAAATGTGAAATACCTACCCATACCACACACACACACACACACAAACACACACCTAATGGAGTATTATTCAGCTTTAAAAATGAATAAAATTATGGCATTTCCAGGAAATGGATGGAGGTAGAAAATATCATGCAAAACAAAATAAACCAGAAAAGCAAGGCCTGAATATTTTCTCTGATATGTGGAGGCTAATTCACAATAAGAGGTCAGGGTTCTAGGGAAGAATAGAATTACATTATATTAGGCAGAGTGGAATGAAGGGAGGGGAAGGGATATGAGGGTAGGAAGGACAGTAGAGTGATACAGACATTATAACCTCATATACATATATAACTACATGACTGATGTGATGCTACAATATGTATAACCAGAAAAATGAGAAATTAAGCTCCATTTATGTATGATTTAATGAAATATATAAATGCATTCTACTGTCATGTACAACTAATTAGAATAAATTTAAAAATTAATAAAAAAAAGTAAATTATCACTCCCACTTGACCTGTCTTTTCTGAGGCCAATTTTTCTCAAAATTCTCCATCCAAGGGAAACACCCTTCAGAATGAAAAGGTAAGGGAGACACTCTCCAGAGAAGGCAAATAGAGAACTTGCTGCCAGCAAACCTGCCCTGTGGAAGGGCCAGAGGAAGTCTCTGTCCAAAAAGGAATGATGAGAAGAGTGTCTATGTGACATCAGGATAAAGAAAACACCCATTAAACAGAAGTGTATGTTGATACAACAGGCTCTCCTCTCAAAGCTCATAACTCTTGTTTGATGATTGAGGCAAAAGCCACAGACCATTTCATTTCAGGAAAAAACTTAGGACCAAGAAATATGGAGCAAGGAAATGCTTGTCAGTATCACATCAAGACTTTCTTAGACACAAACAAGGTCACCATCAACTTGTATTGAAGGGTAGAGGAATTGGGAGAGCTAAAATAGTTTGAAAATGAGAATGAGCTGGTGGAAAATGATCCACCGGACTTCCAGACTCATTGCATGACCTCAGTCAGAAGACCAACAGTGAGGTGGACAGAGGGAGAGACACAGGGTCAACAGTTTGGAACATAGCCCTAGAAGGGGGCCAGAGAAATGGTCCAGCTGACTCTGCACAAGGACAAGGGAGCAATTTAGTGAAAGAAGAGTGACTTGGTCCACAATGATGCAGGGACAGCAGGTAACATCTGCTGGAAAAAGAAAATGAACTATGTCTCAAATCTTATACAAAACTTAGAGTGGGTCATGGACCTGAGGGAAAACACAACCCTATAAGACTGTGCAGTGTGTTGGTCAGTTCCTCCCCACAGTGACCAATACACCTCACAAGGGCACCTCTGAGCAGTCAGGGTTTATTTGACTCATGGTATCAAGAGTGGTCAGCAAACTTTGCTGCAGTAACCTCAAAGACAATGGGCAGAAAAGTGAAAAGGTGCTCTGGCAACCAGAAATCAGGGACAGAGAGAGAGACAGGCAGTAAGTGACCTTACAGTCCCCCAGGTCACATCCTGGAATCCACTTCTCCTAGTCAAACCTGACTTGCTTCTCATTTTCAACACCTCCCAGTAAGTCCACTCAAGTCATTAATTTAATTTATACTTTTTTGGCCACAGTGGGGAAGAAATTCAAGGCCTCACTCATGCTGTGCTACCACTGAGGTGTAACCCAGCCTGCTCCAAACAAATTATTAGATGTGTTAACACACCGATAATTTTAGAGCCCTTGTAATCCAGTCTTTTCACCTCTGAACACTGTAGTACAGACACCTGAGGTTGGGGGATTATTGTACTTCCAAAGCATACCATTTATTAAAACAAAACTAATCAAAATGAGAAAAATCTCAGAATCTAGGGGTAATCAAAGCATTCCCAGTTTTGACAATAAAGTGCAATCTAGAAAAGGAAAGATTGAAAAATTGATAAGCTCCTGCTCAGTGAATGCCCTGGTTCAGTGGATAAAAATACAAGAAACAGACTGAATGAAAATGCAAGCTGTGTGTGGTGTACATGCCTGTCAACCTGAAAACATGGGAGGCTGAGACAGGAGGAACCCCAATTTGAGCACAGTCTCAGCAACTTAGTGAGAACCCATCTTAAAAATAAAAATAAAATACAAACAATTGGGGATGTAGATCATTTGAAAATGCCCCAGTGTTCAATTTCCAGTATCCACCACCAAAAATAAAATGTTAACCACACTCTGAGCAAAGGATTACTATCTTGAGTGTGTAAGATATTCTTAAAACTCAACATAAAATAAAAGCAAACAGTCCTTAAAGAAAACAGAAAAATTTTTGAGGGCACTATGCAATCACATGAAGGTGTACAGTGCTCTTAGCCATAAGCATTCTTGAAATCTAATGAGGGCGAAATGGTCAAACCAAGAGACTGGTACAACCATGGACCTGGATACCACTTAACAAAGAGAAAATGAACTGTTGACACACAATAACTTGGACAAGTTCATAGAGACCACACTGAAAATATCCAAAAGGTAACATACTACCTGAGTCCAACGAAGCAGCACAGGTGAGATGACCAGGTTACAGACACAAAGGACAGCTCAGAAATGTTGTGGATTAAGGGTTTGGCAGGGCTGGAGAGAGGCAGAAATGAAGAAAGGGAGACAGGAGGGGCTCTCTGCATTGGAGGCCTTCTGCATCCTTACTCTACTGCTGTCAGCACCTGATGAGGCCACAACACAGGGTTTCAAATCAGGTCACATGGGAACAATGGGTAAAGAGCATCTGCAACTACCTCAGTTTAAAACATTTGCTTCTTTTACAGTGCTCCAGCTTTGGGACAAAACTAGATGGCCCTGATCACAGGGTGATCAATACTAAGTTAATGTGAAGTGAATAGTCTAGCATGGAGCTTCACACATGGGTGAGCTCCCATGTGTCTGTCAGAGATGAGCAATGCTCAGCCTCAAGGTGGTGGGTGGGGCATTCATCACCAGAGTATTTAGTCTGGTGGGAGTCTAACATGGATTACTGGGTGACAGGAGCTCAAAGATGGTTTCCATATTTCTCAGCAGACAAGTGGCTTGTGGGTGGCACCTTTTGCTGAGCAGGTATGGATTGAAGGGCAGAGGAATGAAGAGGAGATTAGTGCTGGGTGTGGTGAATTTGTGTGCTCTGGGAAACAATACAGGCATTACTTCTCAGATGGATATGCAGGGCAGGTGTTCAGAAATCAACCCTGGCAGAGAAATTTAATGCAGTCTCATCCTCATGGTTGGGGTATGTGGGTCAGTCTCACCAGGAACCTCAGAGATGAAAAACAGCAGCATGCAAGCTGCCCTTCACAAGAGAAGAAAGAGACATTGCAAGAAAGAGCCAGGTGACAAGAGTGGAAAGGTGCTGCTCATCTTCCTTTCACTACAGGTTTAAGTAAGTAGAATGCAAGGGCACAATCAGTACTGCTGGCCAACAGCAGCTGTGACCACTGAAAGTGACCTTAAGGATGGGGGGTTGGAGGAGGGGCAGGTCCAGTCCCTGCTTGATCCTCAGCATGAACTTAAGGTGTATCTATGACCCTGAGCCCTGGAAATTCACCCCTTTCCTCCCAAATCTTTTATATAAACTTTGAAATGGGTTGAGTTTATAGGGAGACTGACTGGGGAGAGTCTTTAGAGATGATGTCCCTCCCTGCAAACTCCCCCCGCTGTCCACACCTACTGCCCATGTTCCCTATGGACTCCCAGTTTCTTCACAGACCCACACTCACACAGAATCACAACTTGTTCTCTGGGGGCGATTATCTCAACCCTCCAGAGGTCACCACCTGGCCACTATCCATGTGAACATCTGGTACTCTTGGTGGGCAAAGTTGGGAGCAGAACCTGGGAGCCTAGGCATGCACATACCCACATGCACACAAGCATGAAGATGTGGTCTCCACACTGTAGCACTCAGGCTCACAAAAACTTGCTAACAACCCAAAACCAGAAGGCTACTGTGGAAATGAAGCAGCACCTCTGAAAAGGAGGTGGGACAATATTGAAGGACACCTGCATAATGAGGGGGGGAGGAGTGAAGGGAGGAGTCACCCCCCTTTATGGCAGATGTTGATTTCATAGAAAGTAGACAGGTATGGGTCAGAGGACTTCCTGGCTTCATTTCCATTCCCAGAATTTTAACTACCAGCAGGTCAAAGACCCCTCCAATCAAGGGAGGTTCAACCTTTCTAACCTGTTCGTAAAACTAAATCCCCATCCCATGCCTGGCTCTAGCAGGCACTTTGGATGGATTCCAGCTCTGCTCCCTTAGATGACTTCCTTCTATATCAAGTGTGTGGCTGGAGACAATGCCACAGCTCTGAGGGTGTAGCCTGAACCAGAGATCACCTAAGTTTTGCAGAGGCACGTCATCACAGAAATTGTTTAACTGCTAGATTGGATGGGTTCCAGGAGCCCCATAGATACCCAAATCCAGGAATGTTTAATTCATTCCTAGGAAATAGTACAGTATTTGCAAACAATGTATGCATGCATTTGCATTTTATAAACCATCTGGACATTAAATGGAATACCAAGTAAAATATAAACACGTTGTAACAAGTAAGGGAGTAATAACCCAAAAATGTTCTTGTTTATTTAGTACAGATGGAATCATTTCTAAATGTTTTTCAGCTAAGGTTGGTTGAATATGAGGATGTGGAAATGCATATATGGAGAACCACCTACCCACTAAACCCCTGAGAGACATAAATATCTGAACATTTATTCAGCAAAATCAGGAGGGGGATTTCAAACTAAGGAAAGCAGAACTGACTTCTCTCACATCCTAGGGCTGGAATTAAGTTACATGGTTGTAGCACCTGAGAAATCTGCTCAGATTGGCTGCAGCTGAGGTGTGTGATGAAGTCAGGGGCACCTAGCCCATCTTTCTCTTGAGGATGATTTTTGCATACCCACAGACATTTTTTCAACTCCACAAAGCTGGCAGGGCATTGGGGGTAGGTCACCTTCAGTCAGAGGCTCCTTCTGGTTCTGCTCCCTTATGCAAAATGTCTTCAGTTTTTGTTTACAATTCCATGTGGAAACAGAGATTCTTGAATGATTAGTATGACTCCATGTCTTCTGGGCACACTCCTCCTTCTCTGACTCTCCCACCCCCAATTTTATTGTGAAAGAAATATCCATCTGCAATCAATTGTAGTATTGAAAGCCTAGCTAAGAGAGTTCTATTGGAACTAACAGTGAATTCAAGCCAATAACAATAGCAAGGTCTCAACTGACCAAAAGAGACAAACAAATTTGGCAAGCTGTCAACTGACTTTGTAACCAGTTGAGATCTTGTTGTACCTTGCATCTCTTTTCTTTCTCTAAATGCTGCCTCATCTTGTGCCCCTAATCTTCTGCTTTGTGCTCCTGGATTATGAATCATTATTTTAAACTTGTTCAGTTTGTTGAAATTTCTTCATTTAACAGTGACTTTGGGATCTAACTTAAAAGTTTATTGGTTTAAATATAATTATGTTTCAGTGATATAGCTTTGATGTTTATAACCTATTTGCATGCTCAAGAAGTTATTAATATTTAAAATAAAGCTGCTGCTTTTCAGAATGTTTCAGAACCATAATATGGTTTTGAAGATTTTTACCTTTTCAAAATTAGCAATATTTTACAAAGAATAGAAAAATCTAACAACATTCAAATCTTAAAAAAAAATCCAATGTTTTTAAGATGACAAACTAGAGGGTGACTGCATCTCCTGTCGCTCCAGAACTCAGGATTCAAGAAGGGGAATTATTGAGAGATTGGACCAGCTCAGAGACGCTGAGTGAGTCACTCCCACTGGTTATATCTTGGCCCTGGAAGCAAGCTGGGACAGTGTGCACCTTCTCGGAGCAGAGCAGGGCATCAAGAGGTTTCCTGAGCAGCCCAGCTCCATCCAGTGGCAGGCCCAGTACACAGCCAACTTCTCAGAGGAGACCCGTCCAGTGAGAGGCTTTCTGCTCTCACCCAGCCCCCAGTCCTGCACCCAGTAGTGGACCGGGGGCAGCTTTCTTCAGAAGCACTGCATTATCAAGTTCCTCAAAAACTTTAGGCTACTGAAGGCTAGGAGGTGATATACTGGAAATATACAGGGACGCTATAAGCCAATAAGGAAATCTGCAATATCTCAGAGTTCCACTGAGTTATTGCAGATGAGAAAACAAGGGAAGAAAATGTCCCAAACAAACCTAGATACTATATCAATAAAACCCAATGACAGCACAGCAGAAGAAATGTCAGAAAGGGAGTTCAGAATGTGCATAATTAAAACAATCAGAGAAGCAAATGAGGAGATGAAAGATCAAATGGAGGCATTGAAGGATGAGATGAAAAAGCAAATGCAGGCATTAAATGATCGCACCAATCAACAGTTAAAAAAGCAAATACAGGAAGCAAAAATCATTTCAATAAAGAGTTAGAGATACTGAAAAAAGAAACAGAAATCCTTGAAATGAAGGAAACAATAAACCAAATCAAAAACTCCATAGAAAGCATAACCAATAGGGTAGAATACCTGGAAGAAAGAACTTCAGACATTGAAGACAAAATATTTAATCTTGAAAACAAGGTTGACCAAACAGAGAAGATAGTAAGAAATCATGAACAGAATCTACAAGAATTATGGGATATCACAAAAAGGCCAAATTTAAGAATTATTGGGATTGAGGACAGTTTAGAGAAACAAACCAAAGGAATGAGCAATCTATTCAATGAAATAATGTCAGAAAATTTCCCAAATCTGAGGAATAAAATGGAAAATCAAGTACAAGAGGCTAATAGAACTCCAAAAACACAAAATTACAACAGACCCTCACCAAGGCACATTATTATGAAAATACCTAACATAGAAAATAAAGACAGAATTTTAAAGGCTGTGAGAGAAAAGAATCAAATTACATTCAGGAACAAAACAATAAAGATATCAGCAGATTTTTCAATCCAGACCCTAAAATCTAGAATGGCCTGGAACAACATTTATCAAGCTCTAAAAGAAAATGGTTGCCAACCAAGAATCTTATACTCAGCAAAACTTACCTTCAGAATTGATGACAAAATAAAATCCTTCCATGATATACAAAAACTAAAAGAATTTACAAAAAGCAAGTTGACATTACAGAACATTATCAGCAAAATATTCCATGAGGAAGAGATGAAAAACAATGATGGAAGTCATTAAAGGGAGGAACTAGCCTAAAGGAAAAGTCAAATAAAGGAGAAACCAAGTCGTGTCAAAAAACAAAAATGAGCCAAATGACTGGAAATACAAATCATATCTCAATAATAACCCTGAATGTAATGGTCTGAACTCATCAATCAAAAGACATAGACTGGCAGATTGGATTAAAAAGAAAAATTCAACAATATGCAGCCTGCAAGAGACTCATCACATAGAAAGAGATACCCACAGACTAAAGGTGAAAGGATGGGAAAAAACATACCATGCATATGGACACAGCAAAAAAGCTGGAGAGTCCATCTTCATTTCAGATAATGTGGACTTCACGCCAAAGTTAGTCAGAAAGGATAAAGGACATGTCATACTGCTTAAGGGAAGCATAAATCAGCAAGACATAACAATCATAAATAATCTAGCCCCAAACATTGGCTCATCCATGTACGTCGAAAAAATCCTTCTCAACTCCAGAAATCAAATAGACTACAACACAATAATACTAGGCAATTTTATCACACCTCTTTCACCACTGGACAGATCTTCCAAACAAAAATTGAATAAAGAATCCATAGATCTCTTTAACACAATCAATAATTTAGACTTAACAGACATATATAGAATATATCATCCAACAAAGAGCAAGTATACCTTCTTCTCAGCAGCACATGGATCCTTCTCTAAAATAGACCATATTTTGTGCCATAAAGCTAATGTTGGCAAATACAAGAAGATAGAGATGCTACCTTGTATTCTATCCAATCATAGTGGATTGAAATTAGAAATAAATGATAGAATAAAAAAACAGAAACTACTCCAACACCTAGAGATTATATAATATGCTATTATATGATGAATGGATAACAGAATACATCAGGAGAAAAATAAAAAATTCTTAGAAGTAAACGAGAACAAAGACACATCATTTCAAAATTTCTGAGACACTATGAAAGCAGTACTTAGAGGAAGATTTATTTCATGAAATGTATTCATAAAAGAAGAAAAAATCAACAAATAAATTTCTTAACACTACAGCTTAAAACCCTAGAAAAAGAACAGACCAACACCAAAGTAGTAGAAGACAGGAAATAGTTAAAATCCGAGATGAAATTAATGAAATAGAAACAAAAGAAACAATAGAAAAAATTAACCAAATAAATGGTTGGTTCTTTGAAAAAAGAAACAAAATTGATAAACCCTTAAACACACTAACAAAGAGAAGGAGAGAGAAAACTCAAATTACTAAAATTTGGAAGAACAAGGAAATATCAATACAGACACAAGTGAAATGCAAAATATAATTACAAGCTATTTTGAAAATCTATACTCCAAAAAAATGAGAAAATCTCAAAGACATCAACAGGTTTCTGGAGACATATGAATTACCTAAACTGAATGAGGAGGACATACACAATTTAAATAGATCAATTTCAAGTAATGAAATAGAAAAAGTCATCAAAAGCCTACCAACAAAGAAAAGTCTGGGACCAGATGGGTTCTCAGCTGAGTTCTACAAAACCTTTAAAGAAGAACTCATTACAATACTCCACAAAGTATTCCATGAAATAGAAGAGGAGGGAACACTCCCAAACTTATTATATGAGACCAATATCACCCTGATACCTAAACCAGACAGAGACACATGGAAGAAAGAAAATTTCAGACCAATATCCTTAATGAACATGACACAGAAATTCTCAAAAAAAATTTAGCAAATCACATACAAAAATATATTTAAAAGATAGTGCACCACGATCAAGTGGGTTTTATCCCAGGGATGCAAGGTTGGTTCAACATCTGGAAATCAATAAATGTCATTCACCATATCAACGGACTTAAAGTCAAATTTCACATTATTATTTTGATATAAGCAGAAAAAGCATTTGATAAAATACAGCATCCATTCATGCTCAAAACACTAATGGGAACATTCCTTACTGTTTTAAAGGTCGTCTATGCTAAGCCCATGGCCAATATCATTCTAAATGGTGAAAAGCTGAAAGCAGTCCCCTTAAAAACTGGAACATGGCAGGGATGCCCTCTTTCACCACTTCTATTCAACAGTGTCCTTGAAACTCTAGCCAGAGCAATTAGACAGACAAAAGAAATTAAAGGAATATGAATAGGAGAAGGGGCAAATCCTGAATATCAAAAGAGGACACATTAAACAACATGCAAAAGTGTGAAAGGCTTTAGTGAGTAGGAAGAGTGTATCCTCAAGTATTTTCAAATTGTAGCATCCTTATTATTTCCTGAACTGGCTATATCCACCACCAACTTGCCAGGTGCCTAGTGTCTCTGCTTTCCCTCTTTCAGTGTGACTTTTTTCCAATAGGGCTTCTTGTGTCATTCTTGACCCTGCAAAGCACGAGCCACTCATTCCCAGAACCATGGTGCACATGAGAACACCATATCCTTCAAGCAATTCTGCACTGCATCTCTTCAGAACCTCCATCCAAATTAAAAATAGTCTGGAAGAGGGCTTCGTTCCTCTTGACACTGGACCTCTAATGATACAGGGAGACTAGATTGAACAGTCCCCCATTTCCTCCTGAATGCTATCAGCAGGAACTAACATGTATGCATCCCCAAATCACACAATTGGACTTCAAGTCATTTGCAAACCAATGCCGAGGAAATCTGAGTAAGAAGAGCCAGAGGCAAGGGCAGCTGTCTTTGGTCCTCACCTCTTGCTTTTCTGCATGACATTGAGGTTGACATGGAACATGCTGAGATGTGCAAGTCCACTTCAGTTGCACAGCATCTGGAGTGTGCCCAAGAAGCCTGGTAATTGCCTAAGACAAGTGCAGTTGTCATTTGGAAGTTCCTGCCATTTGCAACCTGGTGAGCATCATCTTGAAGAACTTGCTGATGATATAACCCCATGAGCATAGTCATGTGAAGGAACTCACCTATGAGTTGCTGTGAGAGAGACTCCTGTCAAGGAACATCTCCTGCTAAAAAACCCGGAAAGCACTGCTAACTTTGACCGCAGCTTCCTGCTGAAAGTCTGATTGGAAAAGGCTTTTGTGTCCAACTGTTTCTTTTTCAACTGTGCTGATTGAGTTGGTGAAAAGAGAAGAAAAATATGAGAGAAGGGAGTGTTGGCATTTTCAAAACTGTTTTTCTGTCCACTCCCCATCTGAGGGTGCAGGGAGGTAGTTGAACCATGGTCCTTGCACATGCTAGGTGAGTGCCCTCCAAGAGGAGCTATCTCTTCAGCATGGCAGGACCAGCTTTTAGATACCCTCTAAATCATCTATTGTTCTCTGCAGAAAATGAAGCCCCAAACAAAGCCAACAAATTCCTTAGAAAATCTTCATCTTCCTTTCCACAGCAATCCTGCAAGGAAATTTTGTGCACATCAAGACCCAAAATCAAGCGGTGCATCATGAGAGGAAATGGTTATCCCTATCTATTGAAGGAGAAAAAGGTTTGTATCTGAGCACTGAGCAGAAAATGATGTCAGTGAGCCTGGAGTTCGTGTGGATGGGAGGCAGAAGGAGAGGCAGGCGTATGTGAGAATCAGAATATGCTCAGGTTGTCAGTATGAAGGGAGATATCGGGGATCATGCACACCTGGAGTCCTAGTCATTCCAATCACAAACCTCTGATTCCTTCCTCACTCCTCTTTTCCTTCTGGCCTTTTCCTTGGACAATTTCTAACCTGGAGATGTCTGGGTAAAAGGCACAACCTAGTGAAGGTGCTGGATCTTGCCTCAGATCTTATTTATGGATGAGGAAGCGGAAGTTGTTTCTCATGAGCAAAGCCTTTTTCCCTAAATGAGGGAATGCCTCAGGAAAACAGCCAGACCCTGTCAGTCAATCAAAAGAGGAAAAGGGAAGTGGTGATGGCTCACGGGGTCTGCGGTCCCAGGATTGATATATGCTGGTGGGAAGAAAACACAAATTCGGCATGCACTGTCCACCTGCCCCTAGTTAGTTTTGTAGCTCTTTCTCTCAAGATTCAATGGAGTGAGATAAGTGGCTAGAAGTCATATCCTGGATCTATCTCTCAATCCTTCAACCTCAATCAATTACCCTCTGAAACTGGCCTCATTTCTGGTCTCCAGTGTTCCCATTCCCTGAGAGGAAAAAATGGGAGAGGGACTCTATTCTCAGTGGAAGGGGCGAGCTTCGGGCATGGCAGGTGTCAAGGTTGCAGAGGTTTCAGGCCCAGTGAGAAGCACGCACTTTCTCTATTCTCAGAGGCTTTCTCTGGGCCTTGGGCCACCTGGATGTTGAGGAGTGAGTTCTGTGACCTCGTGCCTGCACCTCAGACAGTGCCTGAGGTCACAGAGGGAGGCATGCCAGCTGGATGGCCTCAGTTCCCATGGCAACCAGAGAAGCTTCTGATCCTGGAGACTTCAGAGGGAGATTACAAAGAAGCTCCAGCTGCACGGTAATGGTAAGAGGACAGAGGAAGGGAGCCAGGGCCAGGGGCCTGATCTTTCAAGAAATGGGATCCTAACATGTGGACCCATTTGAAGTGGAGTCATGGGTTTTATGGGGCACTGCGAGTGGCCAGGATTCGCTCCAGTTCCAGGCAGCAAAGGGTACCCCCCTGATGCCTGACTGCTCTCACCACACTCCAGGCATGCTAGGTGGTGCTGTGCTGGTTTAGCAGCACCAGACATCACGGAAACCCAGTTACCTATCTCCTGCTGTGGTCAGGGAATCCCCAAGAGGTGTGGGGGACCAGGTAGGGACAGCAAGCTGCGATGAGGTCACGTGTTCACCCAGCTTAGCACCGGCCCCATCTGCATCACCATTTGAAACCACTCCTCCAAGTCTGGATACACCTGGGATTTGGCCAAGCCTGCAAATCACCTGGGGTTTTAGCAGCCACATGGCATGATGGCTGCTGACAGCTCATGGGAGGGAAGTGGCAGTGCAGCTCCCTGGCTTATGTGCTCTTGAATTGGGAAACATCACACCCTGTCTGGTCAGTTGCCCCTCCTTTCTGAGGTAGCCCTAACAGGAGGCAGCTGGAATCTGGGGTGTTGTCTTCCAAGTGCAGGTGTGTGATTGCTGTGATTCCTCATGGGGAGGCCAGGAAGTCATTCATTCATCATGTTGGAAGGAGGGCAGGTGGGAGCTGCCAGGCAAGGAGAGATGTTCTGTGCTCACTCCACCTACCAGGGCCAACCACCTTGGCTGCAGATTTACACCTGCTCTGCACTCAGAATTTGTCCTGCCATGATTTTTCCAGATGTCCTGCAACACACCTTCAGAGGGAGAAATATCTAGTCCTTCTTTGTTCACCCAAGGGTTCATTCCCTTGACCAGACTGGTGCCTCTGTGGCACAAGACCCTCTGAGAAATGGCCAAGAGTCCTATTATCAGTCCTTGTAAGATGCAGAGCACAAGCCCATGGATGAAACAAGAGCCTGCTCTTGGCATGAAGAACACATTTTCACAGAGCACAATACCAAAAGTGAACAGGCATCATGCTGAAAGAGGAATGGCACAGAGCTTCCAGGCTGAATATTTAAACAACAGAGTAAGGACCTCTTAGGGGCATGAAGAGCAGAACAGTGTTGGTGTGGAAAACCAACTTCAGTGAAGGTACACTAACTAAATGGGCATTGTTTAAGGTCTGTATCCACATTCCAGGCCAGTTCTTAAGCTTCAGTATATTGCTCAAGTACAGGAGGTAGTCAGTGCCAGGTCATTCTGTGAGCAAGAATCATGACTGACCCTAATTCCCCTTGCAAGGACTTCAATGCCCCTTGCCGAATCCTGGCTTTTTACTGTTGTTTGTAAGGGACAGCTGATGATGTATGTGCTAATTTTTCATTTTTTCAGCACAAGACCTCTGAGGGAAGGCTTTCCTTACACCGAACCCTCTTCTCCATTGATCTTCAATGTAAATGACTTCATTTTTTGATATGCAGCACAGAAACTTTGTTCTGGAAATCAAGAGTGCATGTCAGTATCAGACATTTATTGCAAATCCTCCTGCTCAAAAGAAAAATCAAATACCCAATGTAATGGGCAAACCTGAATATCAAAAGAGGGCATGTTAAAGAATATTCAAAAGTGTGATAGGACTTAGTGATCAGAAAGAGTGTATCTGAGGAGAATCCTGTGGTGTACCCTTCATGGATCCATGGTATGAACACTGGGCTATCTTCCTGTTACATGAGTACACTGTGTGATGACCCAATGCTTCTTGAGCCTTCCTTGTCCCCAGTAGAAGTCTGCTCTTCCCTGTAGTGCATTATTTTAAACATGTAACCTGAGCAGTATCCCGAGTGTCTCATTAATATCATTGGTTCTCACTCCTTATAAAAACTATTGCACTTCCTGAATAAATTGAGTTTGTGTCCCACAATCTGGCTCCTGGTGTCTGAATTAAGGGGCACAGTTGCACTCACTCCCTTACTGAGAGGCCAACTCACATTTGACAACACTTTGGTGCTCAACATGGGGCCTCAGAGGAAGATGATACCCACAGAGCCGCTCGGTGAGTGACCTTCTTATGGGGAGTCTACCGCCTTTGGTTAGAGTTCCCCAGGCGTGATATTTACAAGTGCTGTTAAAGAGTAGGCAAGTAAAAGCCTCAGAAAAGGAGGCTATAAATATATGGGACAGTGTTATAAATTCACCCCATGGGTGGCATTAGATAGAATATGGGATACTGGGTCATGGGAGAGAGTTATACGTTTAGCCCATAGGAAGGAGATATAGGATGGTAAAACCTACTCTCTCACTTTTTATCCAATTGTTAATGCTCTTTTAGCATGTCTTATGGGAATTCCTGTGAAAGCACACTTAGGCTTACAAGATATTCTTACTGCTTAAGTAGAGCGTGGGAATGGTTAAAAGAAAGATGAAACTATAAATGCCGATCAACAGGCAACAGTACAAAAAAGTGAAAAATAAGAGTTAGAAAAACCACAGGAATTTAGAGATAAAGAGGACGATGATCATCCACAGCCAAGGCCTAGTTAGTTTTATCCTGTATTGCCATCTTCTGGCCAGAGTTTTACATTGCCATCAAATGACAGTAAGGAACCACGTGGGTAACTGAAGAATCTGTTTCTGCTCCTCCAGCATATTCAAATAATAATCCTTGGGGGATTCACATTTTAATGATTTATGTCAAACTAGAAATCATAATTGGGGAACTCCCTTACAAGCATTTCCAGTAAATCTCAATAGAACAGCACAGCGACTTTTGCATTCGTATCATCCTGAACAAAAGACAGTTACTACTATTAGGAAGTCAGTTCAAGAAGATGGTGTTCATTCCCCTTTTGCTACACAGTTGATAGAGAATTTTAGTCTAGATCTTAACACTCCCAAGGGCTGGAAAGATTTGTGTCATATGATATTGGGCTCTGGTGAGTGCCTCCTATGGAGAGCAGGGTTCTATGATAAATGTGAACAACAAGCTGAAAGAAATAATAGGGTAGGAGTACAGTTAAATGCTGAATGTTTACAGGGAGAAGGAATCTATGCTTCATCAGCTGTTCAGGCGCAGGGCCCACCTCAATATTTAGATCAAGTGGCTTATGTGCCCTGTGATCTTTAAAACTATAAGGAATCTTGCCTCCCAACCACCTGTCAATCTGTGTTATGCCCACCTCTCCCGTTACAGGAACCCGGCCTCCTATGCCCGCCTCTCCCGTTACAGGAATTTCCGGCTTACATTGTCGTAACCTTCCTGCCTCCCACATTACGTACTAATATGTCATTGGTCCATCAGTCAGTCTGTAACAATCCTCGTCCACGCTTGGTTCCTCCCAGCCTGCGAAATTCCCATATCTGAGGAGAAACCCTGCGCCATCTTCTTCTTTTCCTTTCCCCTTTTCCCCGAGCGGGCACGATTTGTCCGCATAAAATAAAGTTCCTCGTATGGGACCTGTGTCTGCAGAGCATTTTTCTGGGAGTTATCGACGAACCAAAACTGCCCCTAACATCTGGCCTAACATCTGTTGCCGAAAGACCCGGGATGGGTTTTTTTCCGCTGACTAAGCAAGCAGAATCCCATTCGATGGCTCCTGCGCCTGCAGATTCAGGCTCACCTTCCATTTTACCTGGATGCCCAGTTTACTGCATACAACACCGGACTCCAAAATTGGTGAGTTCCCCTTAGGCAGGCCCCTGACCACTTAAACACATCTCTGCCACCCGCAGCTCCCGCTGCAGCCCCCCCTTATTTGAGAAGCAGCCATCCCCAGGGTTCCCTCTGCTGGCTTGTGGCTCTCAATGCTCGCCCGCGCTTCCCCCTCGCGGCCTTCCACTGTTCGCCTCACTGCTCCCTCTCGCCATTCTGTGGCTTCCCCCTCGTGGCTCCCGCTGCTCAACTGCCGAGGTGTGGGGGTACCTCCTTGGTCCTCATAGTTGGTCTTAGTTGTTGGGTGGATGCCTGAATTTTATGGTTTTGAGATTCTTTCTCAGGGTTTGAAGCTCACTCTCTTCTGCAGCTCCTGCTGCAGCCCCCTCCTTATATGAGAAGCAGCCATCCCCATGGTTCCCTCCGCCAGCTTGCAGCTCTCACTGCTCACCTGCGCTTCCCTCTCGTGGCCTTCTGCGTCTCACTCCAAATCCTGGCCAGGTCTTCAAACTCTCTTGGTTGTTTGCCCAGTTAAACATTGGTTTCAGTTGATGACCAAACCATTGTTCTAACCTCTCATTGCCTGGCACTATGGTTTTTGGGACGCCAAATCCACTAGCCAGGTGGGTCTCATATTACCATGGGATTCGGGATATCCAGCCCAAGAAACTCGCCCCTGAGATGCTTACTAAATCATCTCAAACCCCTTCACCTATTCTCTGAATCAGAGCTAAATTGTCCTTTAGATAGTAAGTCAGAATGGTCTATTTATGACACCCTAAATTCTAGCTTTACACTAGGTAAAATTATATGCCTAATTATACTTGTTATAATTAACTACATATATGGGCAACCTGGTGAATGGAAAGGAACATTTCCCCTTCTTGTTTTTCTTTTCTTTCAGGATAAACCTCTCTTGACTTCTCCCCCACCTTTTAACCCTTCTTTCCCTTCTGAGTTCATCTCATTCTGTTTCTCCTTCCGCTCCTCCATTCAGCCCACCAAGTCCCCCAACCATGCGGTCTCATACACACATTCTAGCTCCTTTACTGGAGGTGGCTGACATGGAGGGAGTAAAACCTGAACACATTCTCTTGGTTATTTCCTTATTTTCAAATCTTTTCTTTCTTAGCTCTCCCTGCAGGCTCAAGAAATTAGAAGGACCTAAGCATCAAGTCTCTGCTAGAACATATTAGCCCCTTTCAGATTCAGATCTCAGTCAAGGGTTACATTGAAATGTAAATGAAGAAAATCTCAGTAGGAGACCAGTTTCAAACCCAAGAAAAAAATAGTGTCAATTTTAAATTTCTCCTGGGCTACAGCTCGGAATACTTTTCTCCCTTTCAACTTTTTTCTCCCTCTCTTTTTCTCATGCTTTAATTAATAACCTTTATCATTTTTCTTCTAGGACTTTGTTTTTCTTAAATACTGTATTTTTGAGCTCACAATTTTGATCCTACAGACCTAGGTTAATGATTTTTGATCAGTTATTTTTATCCAACTCTAGAGTTATTTTTGAACATCCATTACATCGCAATGAAGAAAAATATTACAAGGCCTTTGCTTTTGTGTTAAATATAAGTGTGCATAAAAATTAAATTTTTAAAAATGGATCCAAATATTTTTAATTCATGTGATTTAATGAGGTTCAATTTAAATTGGGTATACTAATAAAAGTAAAATGTCATTAAAATTAACTCACAAGTCTCTAAGTGGTCAAACTAATAAAATATTAATGTTTATAAAATGTCTAACATCAATTTTTCTAGGAATTTTCAACAGGAAAGAGACAGTAAATACCATTGGTACACTTGTCTGATACCTTGGTTTTTCTACAATAAGATGAGAGAATTGGAGCCAACATGTATGGGATTACTCAAATGTGTTTTTTAGAGACATCTGATTAATTTATAAAGTTATTCCATGGAGTAACATACTTAAAAACATTATTCTTTATATATTAAATGTGTTCATATTTTCCAGGTGTAGAAGCATTTAAAGCAGAAAATTTATCAAGCTGCTGTTCTCCAAATTAAACTTGTCTGTAATGGTAAACCTATCATTTAATATTCTATTATGTGACCTGTCATCAATAGGGTATATGTAAAATGACATTTAAGAAAGAGTATAATATGCAGTAGCAAAAATGGAACTCAACCAAAATTCAAGATAGCTATTGCACAAACTGAATGTTTTACTGTTGGTAATTCCATTTTGTATTTTCCTTGTAAACTCTAATTGTTGCCTGATCAATATTTTTCAGAAGTACTACTTCAAGAGCGAACACCGTAAATTAACTTGGAATAGTAAGCCATGACCTATAGAACAGATAATGTAAACCCCAATTAGATAAAAGGGGGTAAATAACTGTAGTTATAGACATTAAAGCTAAAGCCCAGTACTCTTACTTTATGACTGGTGAGACTGACTTGCTTGATGGTTAAGATCAAACTTAGAGATAGAGATTAAATACAGAGGCCAAGAAAAACTCCATATTTGGGTCTTGCCCTCAAAGTTAGCCTGAACCCAGGGAATAAGAGGACTTCTCCAAGGAGCTTTGCAACTCTGGGTCACACAACCTCCTGAGCAAGGTGATTGATGAGACTGCTAGAGAAAAAGCCACTCAGTGCATCTGCTGCAGAGGAGGATCATGGAAAAAGGGAAACATCCCTAACGCTTTCAAGGAAAACCTTGCTATCGAGAAGACCCTGCCTAACCAAATGGCACTAGTGGAGCTAAGAAACTGCTCTTAAGTTCTCTATGAGTAACCCCTGTGGAAACTTAGCTGACTCTTTAACAGACAGGAATAGGTCACTTTGACCAGTTTGATCTTAAAAACCTAGCAAATCAGTTAAAACCAAAGTGTAGTCATTATTGGGCATTTAAAAATAATAGTAACTATCAAGAGAAACTGCTAGAGTCAGAAGTTTTTAGTCAGTTTAAGGCCTACAGACACAGGTAGGCTCAATCTATGTTTGCTAAACAGAATTATAGAGATCTCTACTAAATGTTGTGTTCACATTCCTGATAACCTAGACAATGTTAAAGCTCCCAAATGAAGGTTTGTACTCTCCAGCCTTTGCCAGGCCTTGTTATGGGAACAGCTTCTCAGTTCTTCCACCCCCTGGTGAGGAATTATTAACTTCTGTCACCTTTATGATATGCATTAGCATGTCCCAGATCCTGTAACATTTATATTGTGTCAATCTCATTTCAGTACTCATGTCTTTTTGTTCTTCTCTCATAGAAGCACACATCCCCAGATGCCTTTACAGCCTGCTCTCCCACAACCAGACTTCTACCATGAACCCCTCAATTGAACCGATTTCTATAAAGGAACCTACAAACTGCTTGCCCCATACTGTCCACTTCCAGCTCGAAGAAGTCAGATCGGTCATCACCCCTTTTCCCTACAGCAGTGAAGGAGTTACTAGTATTAGAGGGGTAAATGAAGTCAGAATTGGGAACAGGCAGTTAATGTAGAAATAGATCAGTCAAATCAAGAAAATGAAGTCCATGAAAATCCTCTGACTTTGGAAGTCTAGAAGTAGAATGAACTTTTTACATCTCACCTGCAAAACCAACCCCAGTCACCTAGGCAGGAAGGAGAGAGAAGGCTTCAAAAAGAACTGGAGAGCAAGATTTTTTTAATTTTTTTATAACAAAAGAAATGGGGGAAAGTAAGGAATCTGGCCTCCCAACCACCTGTCAATCTGCATTATGCCCGCCTCTCCCATTACAGGAATTTCTGGCTTACATTGCCTTAACCTTCCTGCCTCCCACATTACATTCTAATATGTCATTGGTCCATCAGTCAGTCTGTAATAATTCTCCTCCGCGCTTGGTTCCTCCCAGTCCTCGAAATTCCGATAACTGAGGAGAAACTCTGTGCCATCTTCTTCTTTTCCTTTCCCTTTTCCCCGAGCGGGCACGATTTGTCCACATAAAATAAGGTACCTCGTGTGGGACCTGTATCTGTGGAGCATTTTTCTGGGAGTTATCGATGAACCAAAACTGCCCCTAACATCTGGCCTAACAAAAACAAATCCCTAGCAAAGAAGGAAATAAATCATTTTCTCTCTCCCACTCCTTCTCCTCACCCCTTCTCTCTGCCTTCCTCTTCCTCTGTCTTTTATGCTATAATTAATCGTTATTATCATTTTTTCTTCTACAATTCTTTTTTATTTTGTTTTTCTTAAATGCAATATTTTTTGAGCTCACAATTTTGATCCTACATACCTAGGTTAATGATTTTCTAATCAGTTCTATTTTTATTCAACTTGAGTTATTTTTGAACATCTGTTACATTGCAATAGAGATAAATGATACAAGGCTTTTTGTGTTTTGTGTATATGTTTTTGTCTAATGTCATATTGTCTATGTATGTACGAGACAAAATTAACATGAATAATGAAGCCAGAATTGGGGACAGGCAGTTAGTGTAGAGATAGGAAATCGGGTCAGATCAAGAAAATGGAGGCCATAAAGTCATCTGCCTCTGGAAATTAGAGATTGCCATGGGAGAATGGAATGTCACAGACCTGCAGAACCCATTGATAACCAAATTTACCTGCCCTTGTCAGAGACTACAGGCAAGAAGGTGCTGATTAATGCCCTCTGGGCCCTTGCCTGTCTGAATCACTTTGACCCTCCCCCTGCCCCATCCGCTTTTCACTTTTTACATCTCACCTGCAAACCCAGGCCTAATCCCATAGGCAGGAAGGGAAGAGATAAGGGAGAAAGAATGGGAGAATAAAACCCATAAAAAGGACGAGATTTGCTCATCCCAAGGATTCCGCTTTTGGGTCCCCTTCTTCCACCCGGGAGAAGTCTGCTTTTACTTTTCTTTAATAAAGCTGTATTTTCCACTCTACATTTGCCTCGGCATGCTTCTCCGGCATTATACTTCAACACCTGAGGAAGCAGGACTCGTTACCGATAAAGAGCGGTATCAGATTTGGAGGTCCCACTGAGATCTACATCGAGGTAAGTGAACTTTTCTCTTCATGCACCCCAATCTGTCCAAGGTACATTTTTATGTCTCTTTCTTTCTGGAGGGCAAAATGGGCACCCTTCAGCTACGTAAACGCAGTTGGTGCAGTCGCCATTCTTAAGACTCGGGTAAGAGGATTCCCGGCCCAGGCAAGTTTCCAATCCCTTGCTCTGCAGGCATGTTGGGGCTCTGTTGAAGCCGTTTCCTACTTTTCTGTTCAGGCCCAGAGTGAAATAGCCATGAGTACACAGTGTCCCTAGTCCTGATCTGCCCAGGATGCATGGAGACAGAGGAAGGGTTGGAACAACTGAGGGGTTCTCGGCCTGGGCTACTCTCGGGTGGACCCCAAAGGTTCCTGCACCAGATTGCCCCTCCTGACGGCCCTAAGGGGTATCCACAGTGATCCGTTGACAAATGGCACTGAGGGAAAGCGCCATTTACATTTGCCTCCGTATGGGCCGTGCAGCACACCACACACATCCACTCCCTCCTGGATGTTTCCCCTTTGCTCGCCGATCACACATTAAGCTTTCAGATAGTAGGATTAAGAGAAAGACATAGGAAAATCAGTAGGAAAATGCTCAGGTTATCTTTGTTTGCATATTTAGCCTTTGCTAGTTTGTTTACAGTTTTCCTATGCTTAAATGTGCTCAGTGTGTTCTAAGCTGCAAGGAGGATGTATATTTTAATTCCACCCCTCCCTTGAATCCCTCAGAGAACAGGGTATTTTATGTCTTACAATCAATAGGTGTCCCCCTCACCCTTTGGAGATTCCTTTAGTCTACAAAATAGGCAAGAAGATGTGCAATTATTCTTTGGTTGTGGGTCCCTCTTAATTAGGTATTTAAAGTGGCAGGGAGGAAAGCAGTAAGGTCCTTAAGTCTGAATCCTCCAAGGATCTCTAGCACAGGGCAAACTAGAACCCTAGCACTTTGCCAAAGAAGGCCATAAATCACTTTGGCAAAGCCAAGTAGTGAGAAATGGGTTTTCTGGACCGGATTGAAGCTCAAAATTAGGGAAACATCCCTAAAAATGGCCTCCAGCACAGTTGCCTTAGGTCTATTTTTCTTTTCTTCCACTTAGATGGGAGCTTCACTCTCAACAGTATTGCCAGGTTCACCACTAGCCTGCATACTGAAAAACTGGGACAAATTTGACCCACAGACACTCAAGAAAAAGCGCCTCATTTTCTTCTGCCACCAGGCCTGGCCTCAATACAAACTCTCTGATGGAGAATCCTGGCCGCCAGAGGGAAATATAAATTTTAATACCATTTTACAGCTTGATAGATTTTGCAAAAGGGAAGGAAAATGGTGTGAGGTACTTTATGTTCAGATCTTTATTCTAAGGGAAGACTGCAAATTATGCCAATAATGTAAAGTAGACTCAGCCATAACCACTACTGTAAAGGAAGAAAACCTTAAAGAGTCACACACTGAGGGAAAGGAATTTTCTGCTAATGTCCATCAGCAGACCTCCTGTCCTCCATATCCTGGTCCTTCTCTATCTGCCCCAATGGACAGATCAAATATACTACCTCTCCAGGAGATGCCAGGAGGAGAATTTGGACCAATTAAAGTATACAACCCTTTCTCCCTCCAAGAGCTAAGACATATAAAAATGGACTTAGGGAAATTTTCAGAAGATCCAGATAAATATATTGAGATGTTTCAAAACCTATGCCAGGTGTTTGACCTTACCTTTAAAGATATTATCCTGTTACTTAACCAGACTTTAATCTCCAATGAGAAGGAAGCCACCCTAAAAACAGCTGAACAATTTGGGGATGACTAACAACTTGCTCATGCCCCAGGAGTCCAAACTAGATCTAAACCCAACTATCCATCGGGAGCACAGGCAGTTCCCACAAATGACCCTGACTGGGATCCAAATGATAAACAGGATACTTGGAAGAATAGACACTTCCAAATGTTAGTCCTTGAGGCACTTAGAAGAATCAAACAAAAGCCTATTAACTATTCCAAGGTTTCTGAAATTATACAAGGTCCCAAGGAAAGCCTGGCTATTTTTATGGAGAAACTCAGGGAGGCAATGAGAAAACACACCACCACCGTGGATCCTGAATCCATGAGGGCCATTTACTTTTAAAGGACAAATTTATCATTCAGTCGGCCCCAGACATTTGGAGGAAATTACAGAAATTGGCATATGGCCCTGATTAACCCTTAGATGATATCCTCCGACTTGCAACTTCCATTTTTTATAATTGAGATGTAGAGGAAAAGAAGAAAAAAGAGCATAGAGACAAGAAAAAGACTGAAGCGTGGGCCTTAGCCCTAAGAGGAGTTAGCTTCCTGGGTGAAAAAGGAGGAAAACGGAATGTACCTCAGGTCACAAAAGGGATTTGTTTCCATTGTGGAGAGGAGGGACATTTCAAATGGGAATGTCCCCAAGCCAAAGGGCCACTGCCGGAGCCCTGCCCCAAGTGTCAAGGCAATCATTGGAAAAGTGACTGTCCTCAGGGGTGTAGGTCCTCGAGGCCAGACTCTTCCACACAGGCCTGATGGGGCCCGGGGCCAATTCTAATGGCTCCTGTAACTCCTATCATTATGCATGAGCCCCGGTATGCTTCTCCATAGGGAGCCAAGTAGTCAACTTCCTCTTAGATACTGGCACCAGTTTTTCAGTGCTCACCTCTTATCCTGGGCCTCTTTCCTCTAATACTATAATGGTGCAAGGGGTGTCTGGATGGCCTATTACCAGAAAGTTTACTCCCCCACTGAGTTGTGAGTGGGATGGGATGATGTTTTCTCATGCATTCCTGATAGTCCCAGAATGCCCTACCCCTTTACTGGGAAGGGACTTACTTTTAAAACTTCAGACTTCCATTACAATGAATTTGGGACCACAAGGATCATTGTGTTTACCTCTACTAGAATGTGATATAAACCCTGAATTATGGGCCACTGAAGGCAAGATTGGATGGGCAAAAAGTGCAATCCCAATTAAAATAGTCTTAAAGGATCCCTCCCTCTTTCCACATCAGAGACAATACCCACTATGCCCAGAAGCAAAAAAGGGCTTATTAAAGATCATCTGGAACCTCAAACAGCAGAAACTTTTAGTACCTTGTAACAGCCATTGCAATACACCGATTTTGGGAGTTCAAAAATCAAATGGGGAATGGTGTTTAGTCCAAGACCTCAGAATAATTAATGAAGCAGTTGTTCCCCTCCACCCAGTAGTTCCTAATCCATATACTCTGCTATCTGAGATTCCAGCAACTGCTGCTTGGTTTACTGTGTTAGATTTAAAAGATGCCTTATTTTGCATACCTCTGGACTCTCAGTCTCAGTATCTGTTTGCCTTTGAGGAACCAGAAAGTGTATCTCAATTGACCTGGACAGTACTGTCCCAAGGATTTAGAAATAGCCCCCACCTATTTGGACAAACTCTGGCTAAGGACTTAGCAGAATTCAGATATAAAACATCTGCAATTGTTCTCCAATATGTGGATGACATCCTGTTATGCACCTCCACCCAGGAGGAATGTCAAAAAGCTACTACAGAACTCTTAAACTTCTTAGCCAATCAGGGTTATAAAGTCTCAAAAAGGAAAGCTCAATTATGTCAGCAACAGGTCCATACTTAGGATTACAACTATCTCAAGGAATCCGCAAACTAGGGCAGGAAAGAATAACTCCCATAGGACAATATCCTCTTCCTCAGACCCTAAGGCAACTCAGAGGCTTCCTAGGAATAACTGGATACTGCAGACTTTGGATTCCTGGGTATGGGGAATTAGCTAAGACTCTTTACAGTCTTCTGAAGGAAACTTTACAGCAAGGAGCAACCAACCTAATATGGGAACCAGAATATATTAAAGCCTTTAAGACATTAAAAGGGGCCCTACTCCAAGCCCCTGCCCTTAGTTTACCTACTGAAGAGAAATTTAACTTGTTTTTCACTGAAAGAGGAGGAATAGCCCTAGGAGTGGTAACACAAAAGAATGGACCTATTCAACAACCAGTAGCCTATCTCAGCAAGGAACTTGATATGGTATCTTGTGGGATGGCCCCATTGTTTACGAGTAATTGCAGCTGTAGCCCTACTGGTCCCTGAGGCAATCAAAATCACCATGGGAAGAGACATTATTGTCTACACTTCCCATGATCTCTCAGGAATTTTAAACTTGAAAGGAGGACTATTGCTTTCAGACAGTTACCTTCTAAAATAACAGGCTTTACTTCTGGAAGGACCCATAACTCAGATAAGGACTTGTTCTACTTTAAATCCAGCTACTTTCCTACCAGAAACATTAGAGGAAAGTCCTGAAAATGACTGCCAACAGGTACTAGCTATGAATTACTCAGCCCAAGAAGACCTTCAAAACCTTCCCCTGTCTAATCCAGACCTCACCATGTTCACTGATGGAAGTTCCTTTGTGGAACAAGGAAAACGCAAAGCTGGATATGCTGTGGTGACTCTACATGACACTTTAGAAGCTCAATCTTTACCCTCAGACACAAGCACACAACTTGCAGAATCGATAGCCCTAACAAGAGCCCTGGAACTAGGGAAACAACAGAGAATTAATATTTATACTGACTCTAATTATGCCTACCTAATCCTGCATGCACATGCAGCAATTTGGAAAGAAAGAGGATTTCAAACAACTGAGGGAACAGCTATAAAAAACTATAAACAGATCTTAAAACTATTAGAAGCTGTCCATTTACCCAAAGATGTAGCAGTAATCCACTACCCTGGACATCAAAAAGGAATAGATGAAATAACAGAAGGCAAAAGATGAGCAGATCAGCAAGCCAAAGAAGCTGCTAAGGGAACTTTACAACAAATGACAACCTTAGCCCCTCTGATATGGACAGGTCCTCCCCCAGAGATAAGGTCCCAATACACCCAGGAGGAAACACAGCAGGCTTTATCTAGAGGAGGTAACCTCTTGCCTTCTGGGTGGATTCAGATGGAAGATAACAAACTTTACTTACCTATTAATTCCCAGTGGAATATTTTACACACCCTACATCAATCCTTCCATCTGGGAGAAGAAAACACTCTCAAATTAACTCAAGAGATATTTGAAGGGAAGCATATTTCAAAAACAATCCAACAAACAGTCAAAGCCTGTGAGACGTGCCAAAGGAATAATCCACTTAACTCTGCCAAAAAGCCCCCAAGGCTACAAAGGACAGGACAATTCCCTGGAGAAGACTGGCAACTTGATTTTACTCACACGCCAAAGAGAAATGGATTTCAATATTTATTGGTTATGGTAGATATCTTTACAGGGTAGACTGAGACCTATCCCTCCAGAACTGAACAGGCAGGAGAAGTAATCAAAGCCTTATTACAGAAAATAATTCCTCGATTTGGGCTGCCCTGCAGCCTCCAAAGTGACAGTGGAGCTGCTTTCAAGGCTGCTGTCACTCAGGGAATATCCAAACCACTAGGCATAAAGTACCATCTCCACTGTGCATGGAGACCCCAGTCCTCAGGAAAGGTAGAAAAGACTAATGACATCCTAAAGAGGCACCTAAGAAAACTAACTCAAGAAATTCACTACCCATGGCCTAAAATGCTTCCTCTAGCTCTACTCAGAATCAGGAATACCTCCAAAACATTAGGGCTCAGCCCATTTGAGTGCCTATATGAGAGGCCATTCCTAAGAAATTATATCTTTAAAGATCAGGAAACTGCAGATTTAGTGGTTCATATCACAAAGTTGGCCAAATTTCAAACTGAAATCTGTAAATATCCCGTTTCAAAGGCAATCTCTTCTCCACCTCTGTATGAGCCTGGAGATCTAGTCATGATAAAAACAGTACCTTCAAGTTCTCCAAATTTAGACACTATTTGGAAAGGACCTTTTCCTGTAATCTTATCTACCTCCTCTGCAGTAAAAGTGCTGGGACAAGAGAAGTGGATTCACCACACTCGAGTTAAAGCCTGTCATCCTGAGTTGACTCCCAAAGAAACTTCCTCCCAAGGAACTGAGGAACGATACTCCTGCACTCCAATAGAAGACCTAAAATATTTCTTCTGCAGAGACAATTGTGATATGTAAACTTTTCTTTCTCTCTTTCTTTATTATTGTAGGCAGATCCACTGAAACTAATTCTTTCCTAAATTGGGCCCAGCAATATGCCACTAAATTACAGAAAGATAATTGCTGAATATGTGGACTATTACCCCTTTCCAGCACCTCTGGACTACCTTGGTGGGTATTTCCTTTACAGGGAGATGACGGGACAAATTTACAGTCCTTAATATTAGAACAAAAGAAGGAAAGACCCTCCTTACAAACTACTACTCGTTCCAATGTTAGCTTATGGCCTATCACTGAAACTCTATCACTACTAGGTCATAAAAAGGCTTTCACTTTAGAGCAGACCAATGTTCAAATTTCTACTGCTGTTAAATCACATGCAGGCCCATTTACTTCTAACTCTCCACCACCACCACCAATATGTCATAGACACAAAGATGGTTATTATCAGGTTTGGGATGGAAATTTATGGCTTACACCCACCATTGGGCATCTAAATGAAAAGGCCCCGATCTGTTGGAAACAACATAACCATACTTACGATTTATGGCCTAATAGTACTCGATAATTAGGATGGACCCCAGATTCACAATGCCAACAAATTGTAATTTTACAATCCAATGATTGGTTTGGAACTAATTGACTCTCTAGACCTGAAATTAGCTGACCAGCACCCAATGGAACACAATGGATATGTGGAACTAAATTATGACCCTGGCTTCCCCCAGGCTGGATAGGAAGATATACTATCAGGTACCCCTGGATGCAAGGGAGATGGACCCCAAGTATAGAACAACCAGCAAATCTCCTCAATCTCAAACATAAATGGGGGTGATCTCTTTTTCATTGGTATGATCATTTAGCTTCAATGTTTATCCCACAAATTTGTTTAGAAAGTGTAATGTGGCATGTGGAGACCCTAAACAATTATACCCAAACCGCCCTCCATGACGTTGAAGAAAGCATTTCTCTCCTTAACACGGAAGTGACACTCATGAGGAAAGCTGTCTTACAAAACAGAATGGCTTTAGATATCCTCACTGCAGCCCAAGGTGGTACTTGTGCTATTGTTAGAACTGAATGCTGTGTTTACATCCCTGACAACTCTAACAATGTAACTGACATCCTTAAAGATTTACATTCTCAGATAGAGGCCATGTCCTCCCCAGACTCATCATGGGAACAAATTCTTAGCTCCTGGTTCTCTGGTACCTCCTGGTGAAAAACATTATTAGTCTCTATAATTCTCATCATACTCTTTGGTGTGTTCCTATGCTGTGGCATTTACTGTTGTAGTAATCTTATCCCGGTACTCATAACTTCTTGTTTCTCTTATAGACCACCCATCTCTCAAATGACCCTCCAGCCCATTACTCTTCAACCAGACTTTTACTGTGGACCCCTCGATCGACCCGATTTCTAAAAAGGAACTCCAAGCTGCTTGCCCCTCGCCATCCACTTCCAGCTCGAAGAAGTCAGAACGGTCATCGACCCCCTTCCCCAGCAGCATGGAGTTCCTAAGATTAGAGGGGGGAATGAAGCCAGAATTGGGGACAGGCAGTTAGTGTAGAAATAGGAAATCGGGTCAGATCAAGAAAATGGAGGCCATAAAGTCATCTGCCTCTGGAAGATGGAAACTGCCATGGGAGAATGGAATGTCACGGACCTGCAGAACCCATTAATAACCAAATTTACCTGCCCTTGTCGGAGACTACAGGCAGGAAGGTGCTGATTAATGCCTCCTGGGCCCTTGCCTGTCTGAATCACTTTGACCCTCCCCCTGCCCCATCTGCTTTTCACTTTTTACATCTCACCTGCAAAACCAGGCCTAATCCCGTAGGCAGGAATGGAAGAGATAAGGGAGAAAGAATGGGAGAATAAAACCCATAAAAAGGACGAGATTTGCTCATCCCAAGGATTCCGCCTTTTGGTCCCCTTCTTCCACCTGGGAGAAGTCTGCTTTTACTTTTCTTTAATAAAGCTACATTTTCCACTCTACATTTGCCTCAGCGTGCTTCTCCGGCATTATACTTCAACACATGAGGAAACAGGACTCGTCACCGGTAAAAAGCGGTATCACTAGTAGAGGACTCCAGTCATTCAAAATACATAATATGAAATCACCTGAACGTATGTCAAAGATTAAAGTGCACCAGGAAAAGCTGTCCTTTCAAGAACAAGTACTAGGACAATTGCTACATTCTAGAAGATGTGTGTAAGACATAAAGTTGACAAAATTCCTTTATGTAGATGTAAAGAATTCCCATAAATCAGTAAGGAAAATGTACAAAAAACAGTAGGAAACAGACAAAAATCTTGGGCAATTAATCTACAAAAGAGGATACCTAAATGACCAATAAATATGTTGGATTTACTTTAAAATTATTTCACCATATGGTAGGAACATGCATATACAGCATGTGATCAATATAAATAATTAAGCAAGTAGGTATTATTTTAAATACAACATGTGAAAGAAAATTAAAACATTTTCTTTTTGCTGTTAATAGAAGTAATAGTTATTCTATTTCATTTAACTATAGACTATGAGCTGAGACAAACTTCAAGCAGAAACTTGCCTTTATCATCCCATCAAGAAATGTAAATTCTATAAAAAGAAATCCTTTTATAATAAAATCATGAAAAACAAAAGAGAGAAGAAAGAAACTGTGTAAATATTTACTGAGATAAAAGACTTAAATACAGATATATACCATATTCCAAATTGCTAGACTAAAGAATGCAACAATAGTGGTTATCACCATATTAATTTTAATATTTTATATAACCAAAATCAAATACCAACATTATTTCTGCCAAAAACAATGAAATGCCTAAAACTCATCTAGAGCAATAAACAACAACAACAACAAAAATAACTACAAAAACATTCTTGAATAAGAGTATAAGCTCTTCAAATTACCATGGGGTTATATCCTGATAAACCAATTCTAAGATGAAAATATCATTAAGTTGGAAATGTACTTATATATACCTAACTCAGCAAATATCACATTTTAGCAACACAGAACTCTTTAGAGTAGTGTAGTTTAGTCCTGTGGCTTCAGGGCTAACTGGGAGCTATGATACTGAATCACAAAGTAGTATCATACTGCATATTGCCAGTTAGGGAAAAGATCAAAATTCAAAATGTGAAGGATGTGTTCTCATAAATTTGTATTGATTTTTCAGCACTGTAAATTTAAAATAATCAGTTAGGCCATGATGAATCAGAAATAGATCATGTGTATATGTGCAAAGGGAGGAATGAAAAAATAAATTGTTCTAGATACTAAAATGAATTAAACTAAAATATATTTATATAATCTATAGCATGTTACCTGTGGGGGAAAATTATATAATTCAATGAAAGAATTACACAATCTACATATAGACCCAAATGCCAACATATTTTATACCTGTAATAAAATCACATATATTATAAATAAAACTAAGGACAATTATATTATTATTTTGATAAATCTACATAATTACATAATTTCAAGTTGATCTCAAGAGTTGAAAGTGTTACTTTATTACAGAGAACACTGATATTGCTTTCCTTAACTCACTAAGAAACAATCTTTTTTTTTTTTTTTTTTTTGCCGTGCTTGGGATTGAACCCAAAGCCTTGTGCTTGCAAGGCAAGCACTCAACCAACAGAGCTATCTCCCCAGCCTAGACACAATCTTTTAACAATAAAAATATAATCAAGCAGAAAGACAGACACTCTAATCTTCATTGTATCTACAGCTACAAGAAAAGAAACAAACTTCCCATTTTTAAAGATTTCATTTTTTTGTAGAAAAATATTAATATACAGTACATACTGAAATGATAATAGTCATAATTTCTGTCTTCAATGTTATACTATCCCATTGATAAAAAAGGAAATATGTTACATAACTTACGTGGAGATATAATTTACTACATACAATAGGGATTTCTAGGTGCCATGAACCACAAAGGAAATGATACTGATACTTATAAAGCAAGGGGAAAAAAAGCTGGTGTCTATTTTATTTTTCTCTCTTAAAATCTGACTATGAAGTATCCAAATGAATCTCAAAGAGATATAACTGAAATCACATTTTCTGAAAAGAGGACTTTGCTAAGGCCCTCTAGAATGATGTCAGTCTAGATTTGTGGAATTTTAAAAAAATCACTTTTCCTCAACAGAGAAATAAAAATGAATATTCTGTGTTCTGTAGAATACTATGATTAATGTGTACTTGCCTCGGAATAGTAATTAGAAAAAAGGAAATATTAAGAATACAACTCACCGATATAATTATAACAACTCTCTTCATGAAAATTTTCAAATTGCTTTATTTGCTTGATATATAAATATATATATATACATAATTATGCTTTATTTGCTTGATATATGTAGTATACATAAATATGTGTGTGTTTATTTATATACAAAAACACACATATAAATGTATATTTATGTATTTTAAAGTGTGACCTCCATTGAGAGCTCTCTGTGTTTATGATTTCTGAGACAAACACCTGTAGGTGACTGGACTTCATCAGATGACTTCCCAGAAGTTGGGCACTCTCAACATCTGACTCCATTTTTAGATATTTGTGAACAATATCTGTATTGGAAAATGAGACAATGTTTAACTTAATGAATATTTATTTTATCCTACTATGTAATTATCATTGCAGGTAAAATATAGAAAACCAACATACAAAACTCAGAGCATAACAGTCTTTTATAGTCAGGTGCGTATGTGTGCAGTTAAAAGATCAAAACATTAACTCAAATGTCTTCAAATAGAAAGTACTAAAAAATCCCTTTATGCTCTTGAATTATGAAACATTGTGAAAGAACTTGCATTCAAGTCATTATCCAGAGTTGAATAAAAATTACAGCCTGGAAATATACATTTAAACTTTTAATGAATAATTGTTACTTAAAAATAGTACTTTAAAAATTGAACCCAAGTGTTTCTTACCAAATCCATGTTAAAATGTACCTTATTTCTGTATTTTTGTCTTGGTAACTTAATACTAAAAAAAGTCCAATTCATATTTATAAGCAATTGCAAATAGTAATGGAATACACTTCTATTATAAAGAGATCTGGAGAAACTTTATGTTGACATCTAGACAAAAAATTACCTTGGCAGCAAAAATCATTGCATTGGTGATTGATTTCTGATCTCTTAAAATTTGATATCAGATACATCTACAGTCACAATTTTTTCTGTCACACTTAAATGTTAAGTAATTTTAACATTCCTTATATTTCTAGCAACATTTAAAAAATTTCCTAACTCAATGAAATATAGATCAAAATATAATGTTTCAATATGTAAAGGTGATTGCAAGAATGTATAGGCAATACCCAGGAAGGAAATTTAAAAAAGAAAGAACTGAAAGTCAAGAACTCTTAAGCATAGACAGACTTTCACTTTCTTGGTAGGGGTTGCTGATACTGGCAGGAAAGTCCTTGGGTTTAGGTGCACAGTGGAATAAAAGGTGAAGCCTTGAGTGTCTAAACTGCAACTGAGTCCTCACAGAAGCACCAGTCTCTTACAAAAGAATTATGAGGTAAGTTTGGTAGTCTTAGACTTATGAATAAAAACTTGAATATTACCTGACACAACCAAGTTATTATGTTATTGACAAACAAGTATAATTCAAACACAACTGCTCATTGGTAGTATGGAGAACCAGAAGAACACTTATGTGCTCAATTTTTGTGCCATTCACTACATAATAACTAGACATCCAGTAAATTTAAATTTCATCTCATTTTCTAACACTTTCAACATTGCTTTCTTAAATCCAGACCAAGAGTTCAGTACAAGAATACATGTTTTCGTAAAGTTCCTGAACAAAACATGTTTTGTTTTGTTTTTGCATTTTAAATGTTACTAATCAAAGAAAAGAATATGCAACAGAGAATATAGTCGACAAAACCTAAAAATATACTAACAAGCCCCTGGTTTAGACAATCGACAGTCAGCCAAGCCCTGACCTATAGTGTTTTCTGATTTCCTCTGGCAACATTCCTCCATTGCAGACTTCACGCTACCAACATGACACTGAATGTGTAGCAATGGGAAGAACATGCAGTAGCACACCATTACATGGTACTTTGTAGTAAATATATCACAGAAGTAACTCTTACTGCATAGATAACAATAGTAAAAAAGCACTAGAACAATCAGAAATAATTACACTTGCATATTCATTACTTTTGCTTCTGAATTTACCTTAATTATAAGTTCATATGATTAAACATTAATGATAGCCATGTTTAAGAGGCAAAATTGCTAAAAATTTAAGAATCATCTCTCAGTGAGGCAGGAGAATGGTGAGTTCAAAGTCAGTCTCAGAAAAATCAAGGCACTAAGCAACTCAGTGAGACCCTGTCTCTAAATAAAATATAAAATAGGGCTGGGGATGTGGTTCAGTGGTCGAGTGCCCCTGAGTTCAATCCTGGTACTCAAAAAAATTAAGAAATTTTGAATTGTTATGTTTAAAAACATAACATGTTGCAAAAGTCAAATCAAACATGAATTTTAGAAAAGAAATTACCAGGGCTATGGTTGTGGCTCAGTGGTAAAGTGTGTGCCCAGCACACGTGAGGCACTTGGGTTCACTCCTAACCACATAAAAATGAATAAACAAAAGAAAGGCTTTGTGATCATCTGCAACTAAAAAGTATCTTGAAAAATTTAAAAATAGACACCACCAAAAATGATCAGGGAAATAGGCACAAAATAAATAGAAACTTTCAGATATGTATTTTCCTGGATATTTAAAAGGACAAAATAATAAAAGAGTAACAACTGAGGTTATAATCTAAATACTTTATGAGTCTATAGTGATTATTTCAAACATTATTGTGTTATGATCCTAAAATAAGCACCATACTAAGCTGACAATCATTTTGAAATTTTGCATGTCCTTCTTATGGGATTTGGTTCCTTTCTGATGGACAGGTATTCAAATATTACTTCTCTGTATTATCAAAAATACCCTCTTTAGAATCTTCCATCTTTCTGATGTCCTTCCTATGCTTAACTTGTTTTTTTTTTTAAATTGGCACAGAAAGCAGATAATAAAAGCTTGCAGAATAAAATCTAACAACATGCATGTTCTACAATCTGAAAGTTAGATAAAATAGACAAATAAATTACTAAATCTGCTTCCATTTCTGGTAATTGCTATGATGGAACCAAGTCTTCCTCCAGTAATACTGTGGGGTCACTGCAATGGGGGTTTCTTGAAAAACCCCATGTACTGGTGGAGCAAAGAATGCATGTTGTGAGGTGGTGGAGGCCTGTCAGTCTTCAACAAAGGCTCTGTGGTTCACAGTATTTGAAAATTGTTCCATCACCAGCCCAAGATTCAGGATCACATGGGGAAGATTGAGAAAGTAAAGCAGAAGATTAAAGTTGTAACAGAGATCACTACATATAAACTTTTGTCTAGGACTATTCATACAAAGCAGTACAGTTAAAATAATTTCTATGAAAAATATTTATAAAAATATTTAAAATATTTTAATTTATCTAATATCTCTCCCTTTCTCATGTAATATAAATAGTAGATAATCACAAAACTAATATAATGATTTTATCCATTTGCTGATTTGCTGACTTTAACTATCTCAAGATTGTTTACATCCATTTCTCCATGAATACACTACCTAGTATGTGCTTTATAATTAAGCATGTTATAGAATATAAAATATATAATTCTTGCCTAAATGAACTAATATTCCTATTGAAAGACATCCAGAAAATTGTGTCAATTAGTGAATTAAACAAAAGAACTTAAGTATCATTTATACAGACTATAAAATTATTGTTCCAAATTTGAGATTTTAATTTAAAGAATCTTTAAACAATCACAGGTCTATTACCAAGCAGAAATATTCTTAAAATATAATACTTCAAATTTATTTACACCAGGTGCAATGGTGCATCCCTATAATACCAGCAGTTCAAGAGGCTGAGGCAGAAGGATCTCAAGTTCAAAGACAACCACATCAAGCTAGCCAGGCTGTAAGTAACTCAGCAAGACCTTGTCTTAAAATAAAATATAAAAAAGGCTGAGGATGTGGCTCAGTGTTTACATGCCCCTGGGTTCAATCTCTGGTATGAAAAATAAAAGTTATGAAGTTATAATTGACAAATAATATAAACAAGACTTTGTAAACCTGTTTCAAACTTTTTTGAGTATAACCCTGGGAACAGAATTGCTGCTTCATATGAAAATTTCATATTTAAATTTTAGGGAAAATGGTATAAATTAATTTTGTAAAAATTGTAAAATTTAAACATTTAAAAAATCTGATGGGCTCAGATTCTCCATTCTTGCAGGTACTTTAGAAAAAATTCTACACTTCTCTTTACTGTAAAATAATTTTTATGCTGACAACAACAAAACTAAACTACCTAAGGGAAGAATGTGATGGAAGCAATTATCAGGCACTGACCAAAAATATGCAGAATTTCTGAAAAAGTTATTAAGGAAAGCAAGGGAATATGCAATATCAGATTGTGGTAGTCCTGGCTACCTGCAATCTCTTCAATGTCTATTATGACATCCTCAAGTATTATATTAAGTAAGTCTGATGAAGAAGAAATTCAACGCTTTCTATTTTTTCTTCTCTACTACCTGTCAAAGTTACTATTGTTAAAGGGAATGTTATTAAAGAAAACAATATATACTACTTGAAAACAATTAGATATTGTAAACATTTCACCAGGTTACAAACTAAGCATGTTTTAATAAATAATATTAAAATATTTCAGAAAATATGCAGTCTAAAATAGTAACTAGCTCTCAGAAAGGTAGGTTTATTTTCTTTAATTCATAGTTTTTTTTTTTTTTAAAGAGTTATGTCTTGTAGTCAAATACTCATTATGAATATGTCCTGGGGTTGAGGTTGTGGCTCAGTGGTAGAGTACTTGACTTGCATGTGTGAGACACTGGGCTCAATTTTCAGAACTACATATAAATTAATGTATAAAATAAAGGTTGATCAATAACTAATTTTTTAAAAAGAATATGTCCTAGCCAAATGTTGTGGTACATGCTTACAATCCCAGAGGCTTGGGAGGCTGTGGCAGAAGGATTGTAAATTCAAAGCCTGACTCAACTACTTAGTGAGTCCCTGAGCAACTTAGCAAGACCCTTTCTCAAAATAAAAAATAAAAAGTGATGGGAATGTTTCTCAGTGGTTTAGCACCCTTGGGTTCAATCACTGGTACTCCCCCCCAAAAAAAGAAAAGAAAAAGTGTCCTAGTCAGGTACAGTGACTCCTGCTACCTGGATAACTGAAGTAGGAGGATCACCAAACCAAAAGCCAGCAATTTACCAAGACTGTTTCAAAATGAAAACTAAAAAGAACTAGATATACAGCCCAATGGTAGAGTAGCCCTGGGTTTAATTCCCAGGACCACCCCTTCCCCCAACAGACAAACATGTCCCATAAACCACCCATGAAGATGCATACTGTGCTTATAATATTTCTGAATATCACTGACAAACATAATGGCAAGGTGTTCCATCCAGTGGAACCAGTGTGGAAAAAGGAGACACCACCAATCCTTAGTTGATGAGATTTATTGTGTCCTCCATGTTTCTCTGTCTCCTTTGTTCTCTCTCTATCTTCCTCTTTCTTCTCTCTCCCTCTCTCCTCCCCCAGGCTCCTAGCTTATCATCCAATTATAGCAAAGCTTTCTCTCATGTAGGAGAGCATGCAGAGGAATGTCAGCAAAACACTATATAAATCACGAGCTGTCCACGTGTGACATGATATTAGATAGCCAATCCTTGAGCCTGGTGTTAACACGTCATAAGTCTCCAAGGAACTAGTAACAGCAAGCAGCCTTTTTGGGTACTTCCTTATTTTGGTTGCCAGTGTCCTTTGGCTCACTGCCAGGCACCATCTTGTACAAGATGGCCCTCAACAGCAAGGCTCTTCTATCTCAAAAATGACACACCAAGCTGGGCATGCTAACAAGGATCACAAGTTCAAAGGTAGACTTAGCTTTGTAGCAAGGCCCTAAGCAATAAAGCAAGACCCTAAGCAAATTAGCAAGGTCCCATCTCAAAGTGTTAAAAAGGGCTAGTGATGTGACTCAGTGGTGAAGTACCACTGGGATCAATCCCTGGTATCAAAAGACAAACAAAAAATGCCCCTGAACACACTGGATTTAAGTAACACCAAGAATTCAATGGGTTTCTGAGAGAAAATAAGAATTTTGTTTCAGGTATCTAGCAAATATCATCTTGCAAGCAAAATAGAAGCTTATAAAATAAATTTTGGGATTTGATACAAAGGCAACATTTCCCCTGCTCTGTGTAACTATATCCGAATTATTATTTTAAATTTCCTACAAAACCATTTCTCTTGCCCCACATTAAGCACAAAACAGCAGCTGTCAGTGAAATCTCAGCAGAAGCTAGGTGGTCTGGGACAATAAATACAATGTTGTAGACTTTGAAGCAAAGAAAACTAGGCTGTACAGTATTCATTATTCCAATAAGATGGATATCCTTGGGTAAATAATGACCCTTCAGAGAAAAGGAAATATGGTATCTGAAGCCTTGGTAGAATAAATGACTTCCCTGGAGTTATCCAATCAAGTATTTCAGCATATCAAATTCCAACCCATTAATTCTGACTTAAAATGCAGATCCCTTTCCACTATGCCTTTCCCTCCCTCAGAGCACCAGCATCCACATGCAATGCAAGGGGTGAGGGTAACCATATTTTACCTGCTGCCACAAATCTCTACAGCAGAAACTCTGACACAGGGAGGGAAGGCTTGCCAAGAAATCTGTGTGTCATGACACACTGGCACCCAGTCATGTAAGCTCCATTCTGTTAATTGTAACATTCCTAGGGGTATTTTCATTTTGAGTATGTAGCCTTGTTCTAAAAATGTGACAGAGTTTATGTTTTAATTCATTCACTTTATCAAGCTCTTCATTTTATATAATTAATAATTAGTGTATTACTACTTTGACTTGTAAAAAGGACTGTCACATGCATGAAATATTATATGCCTACCTGCTCTATGTGCTCTTAATACTACAGAGTCTGTAACTAACATAAAATTAAAAGCAATAGAAATTACTCATGATGAACCTTAGAATTTAGTAGAGAGTCAATATGCATATAGCATAATTGAAAAACTATGCTGAGATCATAAATATATTTCACAAATGTTCTATGCATTTTTAAGGTGAATTAATTCAGGTTATAAGACTAGCAAAATATTTAAATGTCAATTTAAAAATAGTTATTTAACAATTAGGATAATATGCAATATATCATTTATGAACTAGTAAAAAACAGAAATGTGGGATGGAATAATTCATTATGACTTGAGACAGGCATAGTAAATTTGTTAGAGTGAATGTAGAATATTTGGGTAAGCATGAGAAAGTTATACAATGTTATGTTTCCTAAAACACCAGGGAATGAGAAATAAAAGGTCATTATTATAACTTTATCTAGATAGGAAGTTCACATTGTTTATAAAGTAATTAAATGGGGGAAGCATCTCCTCCATCCCAAATATGTACTTTTATCCTTGCTGCTGTTTCCTTCAATACTCATTTATTCAGTTAATTCAGACAGTGATTCACCAATATTCTGGCATTCTCAAAGAGTGAGGGATAGCCTTATCTTAAACTTTTTCATCCTATCAAATCAATGGGGCTTGAAAAAACCCTGAAAGAATGAACACAAAGGTGAAGTTATCAATATTTTACTGCTCAAGAAAACAATGTCATTCTGGGTTTCCTGGGAATCTTCAAAATAGGAATATGATGAATATTATCAGTAAATTTTTACTTTGCCAAACATCACAAAATTCATCCTTTTGTTTAAAAAGATTCATTTGCTTATTAGTGCTAAATTTATTGGGCATTATTAGAATAGCATAAATTTTACATAATTAGAATTCAATCATAATAATGAAAATTGGAAGGTTTGGAAATTTTCTTAGAATGTCCTTTCTGAAAGATTCTATCTCTTCAAATCACAATCACATAGAAGCAGTCAGTAGATATCTTCAGCTATAACCATGGGTTAGGAGAGGTAAAGAGGAAAGGATAAAAAATGATCTTTGACCTTCTACTATCCCATTTTTATGTATTAGGAAATTTTCTCAAAGAAGTTCCCTGGTCCAAGTCAGACAAATAACAAATAATTAGACTTAAAAACAGAATTGCCATTGACTTTATCCTTCACATTATAGCATCCCTGAAATCACGGTGTATTTCACCAGTAATAGGATGTCAAAATGTAATTGAGAGCATTTTTTCTTTCTTATACATACATAAATGAATGATACAATTCATGGTGTAGTCTTAAAAATGATGAAACAATGTACTTGCTACCAAACCCATTTCTTCAACAATTTACCCATCACTTCTTTCCAATTTACTTTCTGATTTTCAATGACAGGTTTACCAGATCACCATTATACTATAAGCATTATCCTACATAAGAGTAAGATCCTCATTAACTCCTTTATGCTTGGATTGGGGTTGTGGCTCAGTGGTGGAGTGCTTGCCTGGCATATGTGAGGCACTGGGTTCAATCTTCAGTAACACATAAAAATAAACAAAATAAAGAAATTGTATCTATTTATAACTAATGTTTTTAAAAACTCCTTTATGCTAAAATACGTGTTTTACCAACCACCTCTGCTTACCCATTTCTGTCTGTGTTTTTCTTATTGTCTCATGCTAAGGCTCTATTCTAAGTGTTTGAGTTTGCTGAACAGGTGACCTCTGCATAATGTACTAGTTATGCAATGATTATTGGTTTCTCAGAGGCTGAATGGAGGGTATCATGTAAAAATTTACAAGGAGCAATAATTTTGTTCATTACCATCTCCATATTATATTTACTATACATTTCAAAATAAATACCACACCAAAAATATAAAACCACACATATTGAAATAACAAGAATTACAATTACACTATAATAAAGACTTTTTTCACTCCTAAGCTGTAAAATAGGAGATGGACTTTGCTGAATTATTGAAAAGAATTCATGACTCAGCTTGGTTTGGTTATAACACCAAACTGACAAGTATATTCTGAATATTTTCTATTAATTTATCATTTAGATTACTATTCCTCTTTTCAACTCTATTTAACCTGCAAATAAACCTATCTATCAGGTTCTTCATTTTAGTTACTACATTTTATCTGTTTCAAAATTTCCTTTTATTTTCTATAGATCCACCTTCTCTAGTAAAATTTTCAATCTCACCTTGCATTTTCATAACTAGATTAGTTATCATGTTTTAATGCCTCTGTAACTCCCAAGTCTGGGTAATCTGTACCCAGACTGTTTTGGTGCTTTGAACCATTCTGTTCTTGATTTTTTTCTCTTGGTCTTACTGTACACTTTGCAATTTTTTATTGACTGCCAAGCACTCTATGTGAATGATTTTATAAATTGCCTTTAGGAGAAATAGATTCTAGATACTGTTACCTTCCACAAAAGCATGCGAGGCAGGAACTCTACGAGATGGGTGATATGGCCTGCACTTGAACAGCTTCCCTGAAATACAACACTTGATCACCTACAGCCTTAATTTGTGAAATTGTATGCAGAGAAGAAAGCATGACCAAACCAAACAATGTCCAAGGAATTCTTAATTCTCCTCTTCACAACAATCCAGCAAGGAACTTTTTTGCATGTCAATACCCAAGTCTAGCCCTGTGTCTTGAGGAAAGATTTTCCCCTCTTCATTAAGGATGAAAATGGTAATAGCTGATTGATCCATGAGCACTAAATTATATCAGGGATCCAAGGACACCAGGAAAAGGGGCAGAGGCAGGAATATGTGGGATTGAGAATATGCTCAATTGGTGAATACAAAAGGAGATATTGGGGATCATTCACACAAGAACCCCTATCCATTACATTCAAAATCAACTGACACATTCCTAGAAAGTATATTTTTCTTAGTTTTCCTTTTGACATTTTATTTGAAAAATTCTAAAAATCAGAGTGGTGTGCTTAATGCACAAGACACTTCAGGTGCTGGATCTTGCCAATATTCTCAGGAATGAGTGAGGCAGAAGAAGTTGTGCCTCCTTTTCTAAGCCTGTTTCCCTCAGTAAAATTTCTTCAGCAATTTAGCCAGACGCTGTTGGGAGATATAAACAGGCAAAGGCATGTGGTGATGGCTCGTATGGTCTGGGGTCCCAGAATCAAAACGTGGTAGCAGAAAGAAAACATTCCTCATCCAATTTCTATTTTCAATTCATTGTGTTCAGTTATTCCTCTCATGATTTACTGTAGAGTGATAAGTGGCTAAAGTCATATCCTTGATCCTTCATTCCTTTTCATTGCAATCAATTCCACTCAGAAAAATGTAACAATTGGTTACCAGTTCTCCTGTGACATGAGAGCCATACATGGGAGAACTCCTCTAATCAAAGGGGAAGGAGCAGGCATTGTTCAGCTAGAATGTCAAGGACCTGGGATTTTGAAACTCTGGTAGGAGAAGGCACTTGATTACACTCCCCAGAGAGTTTGTAAATCCTTGGGCAACATGAACTTTCATGAGTGGGTAAAGTGATATTGCGCCTGCACCCCAGATTCCACCTGAGGTCATAGAGGAGTGGCTGAGAACACGGAAGCATCACGGTTCTCTAGGCAACCAGAGAACTTTCAGCTCCTGGCCACTTCAAACCCACATTGAAGACATGCAACGGTTCATTTGTGATGGTAAGAGGAGAGACAAAGGGAGCTAATTCCAGGGTCTTGCATTTTTGAAGTAAGAATTCTATCCTTGTTGCCCATGTGAAGAGTAAACAGGCTGTAAGTGGTATGGAGCCCCTTGAGCGATAAATCCCCTCTTAACCAGGCAGGACAAGGGATCCCATTGAAGTTGGAGATCCCACAATTGCTCCAAGGTCCACTAGGTGGCACTGTGCTCTGTTGGCCGCACCTCTCTTGCTGATAGGCAACTCCTCTGGCTCCTGATGCAGGCTATTAGCCCCCAAAAATTCTAGTGAAACAAGCTGGGACCGAGGTTTGCTTGAGAACACCTGGGTTAACAATCTTAGCACCAGCACCAGTGGATTTGCACTCCAACCCCACTCTTCCTGGACAGGGACAGCCTGGGTTTACAGTAGTTGTTGCCCGCTCATTCTCTATGCAACCATGAATACAGACTCTCATTCCCCTTGTTCTAACAATGCCCTTACAAATTCCTGTCTGTTTTCTATTGCTCCCAAGGGAATGCCGAATATACAAAAGATGATTCCTATTTTTTTGGCACAAGAACCATGAGCATAGGCTTTCCCAACTTCACATCACATTTCCTCACGACTTACTATTTAAGCCAATTGATCCTAGGATATTCAACACTCATCCCTTGACTGCTTGTCTTAAAGACGTCCGTCAGTATTAACAAGAGTCTACAAAAAGTCTCCATTTTTCTTGACACTGGAGTTCCAATGATATTGGGTGTGTAGTTTGTAAATGCCCCATCATCCTCCTGAATGCTATCAATAAAGGCTAACATTGGTTCAGCCCCAAATCCTAAATTTATTCACCATGATATAACACGCAAGCAGCTGCAAAGCAAAAGTGTGTGAGAAGTTCCAGGGATAAGAGCAGCAGTCTTACTTTGTAAAAATTTATACAGAGAATCAATCATGAAGGAGTCAATCAATGTCAAAGAATTCTTAATTCTCCTGTTCACAACAATCCAGCAAGGAATTTTTGCATGTCAATACCCAAGTCTAGTGCTGTGTCCTGAGGGAAAGTTTTTCTTTCTTCAATTAAGGAAGAAAATGAATGTAGCTGATTAATCCATGAGTAGAAAAGTGTATCATGGATCCAAGGATGCCATGAGCAGGGGCTGAGGTAGGAATATGTAGAATTGAGAATATGTTCAATTGACTACGAATGGAGATATTGGGGATCATTCACACATGAATCCCTAGTCATTATATTCACAATCTTCTGACTCTTTCCTTGATAGAATTTTTTTTCTTATTTTTCCTTTTGGCATTTTCTTTGGAAACTTCTAATCAGCAGAGAGCTCTGCATAGTGTACAAGCCAGTTCAGGTGCTAGATCTTCTCCATCATCTCAGGAATGGGTGTGGCAGAAGAAGTTGTGCCTCCTCTTCTAAGCCTGTTTCCCTCAGTGAGGGAGTGCTTCAGCAATTTAGCCAGATGCTGTTGGGAGATATAAACAGGCAAAAGCATGTGGTGATGGCTCAAGGGGTCTGATGTCCCAGAATTGAAATGTGGTGGCAAAAAGAACATTCCTCATCCAATTCCAATCTTCTGCTCATTATATTCTCAGTTATTACTCTCAAGAATTTTTAGAGAGAAATAAGTTGCTGAAAGTCATATCTTTGATCCTTCATTCATTCAGTTACAATCATTTCCACTCAGAAAAAAAAAAAAACATTGGTTACCAGTTCTCCTGTGTCATGAGAGCGATACATGGGAGAACTCTTCTAATCAAAGGTGAAAGAGCAGGCATTGTTCAGCTAGGTTGTGAAGAGTGGGGGGTTTCTAGGCTCCAGTAGGTGAAGGCACTTGGTTATCCTCCCCAGAGGGTTTGTAAAGCCTTGGGTAACTAGAACTTTGATGAGTGGTAATGCAAAATGGCATCTGCACCCCAGATTCCACTTGAGATCACAGAGGAGCAACCTGCAAACCCATTGGCATCATGGTTCCCATGCCAATAAGATACCATTCTGCTCATGGCTTCTTCAAACCCACATTCAAGACACGTGGTGACTCACCTGTGAGGGTAAGAAGATAGATTAAGGGAGCAGGGGCCAGGGTCTTGCGTTTTTAAAGAAGTGATTCTATGCTTGTTGCCTGGGCATTGAGGAACCAGGCTGTAAGTGGTATGGAGCCCCATGGGTGATAAATCCCTCCATGTCCAGGCAACACAAAGAATCCCACTGAAGCCTGACAGTCTACACTTCCATCCAGGCTGGTGCTGTGCTTTGTTGGATGCATGATTTATGCTGATAGCCTGCTCATCTGACTCCTGCTGCAGCCTGTTATCCCCCACAAGGTTGAGTTGAAAAGGCTGGGACTGAGGGGTGCTTGAGAACACGTGGGTCAACATACTTATTGCAGGCACCAGTGGATTTGCCCTGTACCCCACTCCTCCAAGACTTAGGAATCCTGGGTCTTCTTCAGAGTAAGGAAACTAGCCTAGAGGCCTAGCAGCCACATGGAGAGATGGGTGGTGTGTTCTCAGCTCAGTAGAACATGCAGTGCAGAGCCATGGTTTAGGTGATTATTGATTTGGGACACATCACATTCCATCTATCAGGTTTCTCTTCCTATCCTACAAGTCTGGAAAGGAGACAGATGGAACATGGGATGTCCATGTTCCATGTGAAGGTGAATGGTTCCTCTGGTGGCTCATGAAGAGAGGAGGTAGTCATTCAATCAGCATGTTGGATGGAAGACAAGATGAACCTGACATGCAAGGAGAGTTGTTCTGTGCTCACTCCAACTGCCAGACCCCTTCTCCTTGGCTGCTGCCTTACAACTAGGCTGCACCCAGAAACTTACCTGCTGGGATTTTTCCAGGGGCACATCAAATCGCTACAAGATGCAGAAATGTCTTGCCAATCTGTATTCACAAAATGGTTCATCTTCTTGACCAGACAAATACCTCTCTGTCACAATGGCCTGTGGGAAATTGCCATGAGTCCTCTAACCATCCTTGGGAGGGAGCAGACTACAAGTGGGCAGATGAATTAACAGCCTGGTGAGGGCATGATGAGCACAGTTTCACAGAACATAACACCAGATTTGAACATAGTCCATGGTGAAAGTGGAATGGTTCAATGTTTCCAAGCTGAATATTAAAAAGGGGAGTGTAAGGACATTTGGGTGGTGAGAGAATGTGATTGTTTTGATGTTGGAAAAAAACTTCTGAGAAGAGACACTATGAAACTTGCCTTTGTTCATGGTCAACCCTCAAACTCCCTGACATATATTCAGCCTCATCATACACTACAAATACAGGATGTAGTTATTGCCCATTCATTCTCTATGCAATCATGAGTACTGACCATCATTCTCCTTGTTAGGACAACAATGCCCTTGCAAATTCCTGTCTCTTTTCTGTTGCTTCCAAAGGACAGCCTAATATACATATTCTGAATCTTTTTTTTTTTTTCTGTCACAAGAACCATGAGCAAAGGCTTTCTCAAATTCACAGCACCTTCCCCCAGGACCCACAATTTAAGCCAGTTGATTACGGGATTTGTAACACTAATCCCTGGCTCCCAAATGAAAAGTGAACCACATTCTCAGAAAGATAATCACCAAAATGTCTACAAATATTCAAGTGTGAAGACCCTACATTGGCAAAACATGAATATCAAAGCAGAAGTTGTTCCATAATAACCAATATTTTAATAGAATTACTGAGAAGGATAAAGGATCCTCAAGCATTTGCAAATTGTCAAATCCGATTTCTTTCTTGACTTGTTTCTATCCACCAACAACATGCCATATGCCTAATATCTCTGATTTTCTGCTTCCAGTGTGATTTCTTGCAAAGATGGGCTCTTGTGTGATTCTTTACCCCCCATAGCACAATGCATTAATTCCCAGATTGGTGGTAAACATGAGAACAACTCACATTCTGAGTTATTTTTATGCCACACCCAATTCTACACTGCATCTCTTGAGGACGTCCATCAATATTAATGAGAATGCATTAAAGGGATCCATTCCTCTTGAAAGTGGAGCTAAAATGGTATTTGGACAGTAGGTTGTAAATTCCCCATGATCCTCCTGAATGCTTTCAATACAGGCTTAATTTGATACAGTCTCAAATCCTAACATTATTCACCAAGAAATCACATGCAAACCACTGCAAAGCAAAAGTGTCAGAGAAACTTCAGGGACAAGAGCAACTGTATTTTGTGTTCACCTCTTGGTTTTCCATTTGACATTGAGTTTCACGTGGAAAGTGCTCAGATGAGGAAGCCCCCTTCTTTTGCAGAGAATGTGGGAGTGTGTCCAAGAAGACTGGAGAGTGCCAGGTACAAGTGAGGTTGTCATTTTGAATTTTCTTCCACTGAAACCTGGTGCACAATGCACAGTTGGAGAAGGTGCTGAAGAATTATCCTCGTAGGCATACTCATGAGAGACGGGTGATCTCTGTCCTAAGGAGAGTAGTATGAGTTCGTGGAACAAGTACTCTGAAGAAATGCAGGTGACTGTTCAGCACTGCTGTCTTGGAGCACAGTTGCCTGCTGCAAGGTATCAGTGGAAATGGGTTGCATGTGAATTTGGTGCTGTTTCAGAGTGTTGATTCTTTTTGTGACTAGAGGAGAAAAGAAAAGGAAAAGGGGAGAGGATGGAAGATTGGGAGGCTCAGAATTGATTTCATTTGTTTGTTTGTTATTTCCACAATCCCATAGTGCTGGGGATTCGAACCCATGTTTTAAGTATGCGAGGCAGGCACTCTACATGATGGGTTATATCGCCAGCACAGGAACGGATCTTCTGAGGTACAAGCTTGATCACCAGTCTTACTTTGTGAAAATATGCAGAGAAGCAATCATGGAGGAGCCAAACAATGTTTAAGAAATTCTTAATTCTCCTGTTCACAACAATCCAGCAAGGGACTTTTTTGCATGTCAATACCCAAGGTCTATGGTTGTGTCCTGAAGGAAAGATTTTTCTCCTCTTCATTTAAGGGTGAAACCACATGTCACTAATTGATCCGTGAGCAGAAAATTATATCAGGGATCCAAGGATGCCAGGAGCAGGGGCAGATGCAGGACTATGTGGGATTGTGAAGATGCTCAATTGATGATTACAAATGAAGATATTAGGGATCATTCACACATGACCCCTAGTCATTACATTTACAATCTTCTGACTCTTTCCTCGATAGAATATTTTTTTCTTATTTTTCCTTTTGGCATTTTCTTTGAAAACTTCTAAACAGCAGAGAGCTGTGCATAATGCACAAGCCAGTTCCAGTGCTGGATCTTGGCCATCAACTCAGGAATGAGTGAGGCAGAGGAAGTTTTGCCTCCTGTGCTAAGCCTTTTTCCCTCAGTGAGACAGTGCTTCAGCAATTTAGCCAGACGCTGTTTGGTGATGTATACAGGCAAAGGCATGTGGTGATGGCTCATGGGGTTAGGGGTCCTAGATCTGAAACATGGTGGCAAAAAGAAAACATTCCTCATCCAGTTTCAATCTTCTCCTCGTTATGTTTTCAGTTATTACTCTCAAGATTCATTACAGACAGATAAGTGGCTGAAAGTCATATCCTTAGTCCTTCATTCATTCAGTTGCATTCAGTTTCACTCAGAATATGTAAAAATTTGGTAACCTTTCTCCTGTGACATAAGAACCATACATGGGAGAACTCCTCTAATCAATGGGGATGGAGCATGCATTGGTCTGTTAAGTTGTGAAGGGCAAGCACTTTCTAGGCTATGGTAGGAGAAGGCACTTTGTTGCACTCTTCAGAGGATTTGTAAAGCCTTGGGCAACATGATCTTTGATGTGTGGCTCCCGCAACATGGCACCTGCACCCCAAATTCTACCTGAGGTCACAGAGGGGCCTCCTGAGGACATGGTGGCTTCACAGTTCCCATGGCAACCAGAGACCATTCTGCTCCTGGCTGCTTCAAACCCACATTCAAGACATGTTGTGGCTCAGCTGTGAGGGTAAGAAGATAGAAAATAGGAGCGGATGTCAGGGTCTTGTGTCTTTGAAAAAGTGATTTTATCCTTATTGCCCAGGCAATGAGAAACCAGGCTGTAAGCGGTATGGAGCCCTGTGTGTGATAAATCCTTCCATGTCCAGGCAGGACAAGGTATCCCACTGAAGCCTGACAGCCCGCACATCCACCCAGGCCCGCTAGGTGGCGCTGTGCTGTGTTGGCCACACCTTTCAAGCTGACAGCCCACTCACCTGGCTCCTGCTGCATACTCTTAGCCTCCAGAAGGCCCAGTGGAACAGGCTGGGACCAAAGGGTGGTTGAGAGCACGTGGGTCAACAATAAGTTTAATGTTTGTGTAGTCCAGAGCACCTAATCATGCTATACATGCTACCCAGATTGATGGAGCTATTCAGGTCATAAAGTTTAGTAAGGTCATAGAAGATGCAAACACCATAGAAAGTATATTTCTCACAATATCCTTAGTATGCACTAAATGCTATGTTAGCATTTATAACCATAATAGCAAATGCCTTGTGGCTTTTAATAATAACATTATCAATTTTTTTGAATCCAAAATTAATAGTTTCCCTGTTTCCTTTCAAGTTTCCATAATATGGAAAATGTGCCCTCTTAAACTAATAGAGACTGTCCTGTGATCTTTCAATGTTAATGTTGCATTTATTCTATACCATCTAAAAGTGCTATAATTGCTATATTTGATCATTCATAATAATATGATTTCCATTCTATATAAACTAATCCTGAAAAATAACTGTCTCTCCTGGACCCTTAATAAGAATATGATAAAATTGTGCCATTTTAATGTAATTGCTACTATGTGGTCTTTAGTAAGAAAGAAATTCTAACACTACCATGTTAAACTAATGCAGCTGACTCCCTTGTCCCTTAAAAATGATTATAATTATCATAGTGGACATATAAACATATATAATAGCTACCCTGTGAACATCAACATTAATACAATATCCCGACTATGGCCCCCAAATGTAACAGAATATAACTGATATATTCATACACGGTCATAAAACCTGAAAAAGAGCTGTTATGTGTTCTTTAGTATTAATGTAATTCACCTATTACAACATCAAAAATGGACATAAGAGCCATTTGGAGGACTCAAATATGGTATCCAAACTATAGTATCCATATAAATAGAGAAGCTGCACTGTAATCTTTAAATCTAATGTGTTATTCCTAGTCTAGAATCTAAAACTATTATACTGGATCCATGTACTTTTAAATATGAATATGACATGCATATTGTGGTTTCTAAAGTCATTGAAATGTATATTCTTTGACCTTTAATCTTACTCTATAACATCCTTTACATAAACCCTGAACCAATATAAAAAGTTCCTTGTGAATTTTAATATATATTTAATACTCAATATAATCTCCAAAACTAATCAACAGGTGCTCTGTAGCATTTAAGGTTAGCATAAAATTTATATTATACAACCTTAAGCTAATCAACTATCTGCACTGTAGCCATTAAGCAGGTAAGATATTTATGATATAGTATTACAATTAATTCCTTAACTACCTTGTAGACTTTAATTCTAATACCATATGTATACTTGAGCTTCTAAATGTGACATAAATATTTATCTGTGGCCTTCAATACTAATGTGATATATATACACTATAACATCTCAAACTCATGTGATTGTTTCCCTGTGTCCTTTAATATTGATGCAATACTCATACTATAGGAATTACAACTAATATAAATTCCCTGAGGTTTTAATACTTGTACATTATCCATAGTTCAGCACTTAATATAATAGCTTCCATATACCTTGGATATTGGAAGATGTGTGCTATAGCATCTATAACAAATATAATAGCCTACCTGTAGTCCTTTATACAAAAATATTATCAATGATAAATCATCTTAATGTAATATAATATCTGCAATAATTTATTGATCATAATGTAATACCCATATTACAGGATCTAAAACTGATATACTAGCTGTACTGTGAACTGTAATTCTATTATGGAATCCATACTACAGCATCTATAGAGTGATATCAATATCTTTTTTTCTGACAGCTGAATATGCCCATTGCATCTTGATCCTCAAGCAATACTGAAAATAAAAAAAAAATGTGTATAAATGTGTTCTCATCCACATGCCTCACCAAATTGTAACAGATTTTAGGTGTAATGATCCATGCATGTATGAATTTAAACATGATAAAATACTGATATGTAGTCCCTGGATTCTGATCCTTATGCTGAGGATCACTCTGACTTTATCTTTGATTGATCTGTAATTTCTCATCTCAACACTGAGAAATCTTGGTCATAGCTTCTGCCATGCAATTACTTCATTTTTCCTTTATGAGAAATATGCTCATTATTGTTCCAGATTACATGATCTAAAATAATGAAAACAAAGAAACAAATTTGGTCTTTAACCCCAGTTCCTGGTGCAGAGTTCCTTAAATCCTAATATTTAGTAAGCAATAATGGTAGTAAGTACATCTTTAATGCTAACATTAGATTGTTGAGCATGATTCCTAGCATGGGGTCCCTATATCTTGAAGAATGTTTAGAATGATAAGAAGGTCTTTGCTTTAATAAGGACTCTTGTTAGGTCTCTAGGGCAGCATCAGGATAGAGGATGGTTGTGAGGAAAACCAAGCCCTGAATATAATCTTGCAACTTTCAGTTCCTCCCCTAACTTGGGGAAAGAAGCTGGATTATGAATTAATATCCATCAGGCCTAGAAGACTAAGGCAACCACAAATGTCTGTACAAGATGTGATCAAGGAGTTTCTGAACACAACAAAGCACAGGAAGGTTATTTCCCCCAAACTCCATGTGGACAGACTCTCCTATACTCAGGACCCTCCTGATTCTCATCCTGTGCACCTCCTCTTCTGACCATAATTTTGCCTTTTCTAGAATGTAAACAAACATGGGTCATATAGCAAGTTGTCACTTCAGCCAGATTTGCTGCATCTTGCAGCAGAATAGATAGTATGAATCTGTATCTCTGTAGGTTTGTGGTTCATTCCTTTTTATTCTGGGTTTGTTGAGCACTCAGATATGGAAAGATATATGGATATTTTATCTTATCAGCATCAAAAGTTCTGATATCCATAATGGCATCATAGTTTGATTGGACATGCTTCCTCAGAGCACTTTTCCAAATGCAGAAAAATTATGGGGACACTGGCCAGAGACTAAACTTATTTTGCCTTAAAAAACACTGGCACATCATCTCAAAATTTACTGTGAAGTGTATTTCCAGAAATGCCTGAAAGTTCTGGTAATCCAAATCCTACAGCTTTTGGTATAATGACTCTTCTTAGAGTTTACCAATGCTAATTGAAGTGCCAAACTACCTATCATTTTAATTTATGAGATCTGTGTTTTTCTGTCATCTATAGGAGGGTTAACCTCTGTCCTAAACATACTATAGACCCCAGAGGATAATTTGCATCCATGCTTCATGAAGTATTTTACAAAGAAAATGAAGGTCAACTGGAACCACAAGTATGTGGGCAGCACCAGTGACACAAGCAAATGGCCAGAATGGATCTTCATTTTCAATGCCACAGAATTACCACAACACTCATGACTTCAGTTCTGAGTCATCACTGCAATCTTGGGATGAATGGGGCCACAGCTGGCTGTGGAGAGGGCATGTGAAAGAGAAGGAGAAACACCTGCAGGTGTTAGAGACTTCCCCCAAGTCTGAGGCTGCTCCTAGTGAGCCTCACATGGGAGCATGCAAAGAGAGAAATAAGACAGAGAACGCATTGAGTTCATGATGCAAATTCCCAGAAGGTTCCATTATTAAAAAAAAGGTCAAAGCATGCCCAATAACTGAAATGGTGTAGGAGGCAACTGATCAAATCTTGTTAAAAACGTGGTCTCCGTCCAATCTTTATTGATGTCCCAGCACCAATAAAGCAACTGCATGGAAACATTCCTCAACCATACATAGGGATCCCTGCCACTGGAAATTTGGCCCTTCAGATCTGAGATGCACGCTTGCACCTGAGACCAGTCAAGTGGCTCCTAAGTCCCAGGGTCTATGTGTCAGGATCACCATGCCCTGAGTGCAAAGGTACCAATACAAGAATGTGAGGGGGGGCAGATGGAGCCTGTGTGGCTTTGATGCCCCTCACTAACCTGAAGGTAGAAGTCAATGTCTCTAGGCTGTGTTTACAGGGTGCCCAGATCTCAGGCTATCATTGACTGTACTGGGTTCCATACTCTTCTTTTAAACATTGCATTTGCCTAATTTGGATTCCAGTAAGAAAACTGTAGTCATGCATATATCATTTGAAAATGTATAATTTTGTATAGGTGGGTCTAGCTGTGAGCAAATTGTAGTTTTAAAATAATATATATTCTTTTTTTTTCTATTGAGAGTTTAGCACGCTACACCTTTGTGTTGGATGCTATGTTTAGAAAGATAATAGTACAGAACTCAGATCATGGTGCTTCAGTGATTGAAACTGACATTGCTGTGCTTTAGAATATGAAAGTCAACACTGGGCTGACTCGGTACAGATTCATGTTGACGATCTTAGTAGAAAGATGTGTTTGAAGTAGGGGACCAACACTTGAGTATGCTTTATTGATATAGTTGCGGGGGCAACTAGAATTCCATCTAGTGCTTGACAAAGATCCTCTGGAGGATGTTTGCAAAGGCTCATCCTAAAAGGAATTGCCGGATGATTTGCCCCAGAGCATGGTGTTTTTTCTGCTGGTGTTTTTTCTGATAATATATTACTCATTTCAGTCTGAATGGATTGCTTAAGGGGATGAGGGGAATACAACAAAAATTCTAGAAAATATTACCTACAATTTGAAAATAAATGGGTCTTTACCACTAACAAAGTCAAAAATAATTTTGCAACCATGCAATGAGTCCCTGAAAGCCTCTGGAGAAAATAGATATAGATCTGCCTTTGTCTCCATCAGGCTGGTTAAATTCTAACGATGGTTTTGTTTATGTGTGGTGGTGAGGTAAGACAATAAGGTTTCACAACATTCCTTCCTTCCTACAAAGAATAGGTCACCCCTATAATAAATGTTGGTACACAATAACCATTGGGACCGCTGCCCTCCTGTAGCCCTTAACTCAGCAATTTAGATATTAACCAGATGGACCTAGTAGAGATGGTCACATGAGATTTCTTGTCTATCGCTTTATCCGTGAGAATAATAAGAATAGTCTTAGGTCACATAGAGTTTAGATATTAAGGAAATAAACATTTATTAGCTCACTGACATAGTTAGATATTCTTAAAACAATTGTGATTAGGTAAGGATAATCTGTAAGGTGGCTGTTTTCTGCCTACGCTTTGGAAACTTCTTTAATATTAACCACAAGACTGCCATTATAGCCTGAAGAAAAATGTATATAAACCCAGCCTTCACCAGAATAAAGTGTGATTGATTGCACCAGAACTAGAGTCTGTGTCTTTCATCCATTGCTGACGCTGTCTCCCCGTGCCCCATTTACCTGTGTGGAACCCAAGGACTCCTGCTAGGGCTGGACCCTGTCAGGTGGCGCCCAATGTGGGGCACTCTGGTAAACCCTTCATTTATTAATATTAATTTTTTTCCTTTTTGAGACAGCTAGGATCCTGCCTGGGATGCTGCAGACCCCTCGGTAGAGAAGGCCGAGAAAGGAGAGGCATGGATAGACAGAACAGCTGCCATGGGAATTAGTTAAAGCAAAGAAAGAGCATTATTTATTGATATTGCTAAGCACTTATTAACTAAAAGAGGAACGCATGTAGGAACAGCTCAATTGAAAAGATTTTTTCATTTTGCGCAAGAATGTGCCCCTGGGTTTACTGAACAGGGTACTTTAGATGTTAAAACCTGGAAAAAGGTAGGTGATGCTATGCATGCGCATCATAGATTATATGGCAATGAAAGAGTGCTCACTGACACTTTTGCATTGTGGAATCTTTTTACGTACTGTTTAGACCCTAGACATGAAAGTGAGCAGCTATGAAATGTCAGAAAAGGAGCCTTTGCTGACAACCTCGGTTAAAAATATACAGAGGAAACTCAGAGTGAAAGTGAAAGTGAATCAGATGATGATGAAGATGGGAAAAAGGAGAAAGGTCTACCTGATCAGCTCTCCCAGTCTGATGAGGAGGACTTGGAAGAAGCCACTTTCAGATATCATAATGAGGATCCACCTTTGGTGGCTCCTGTTGTTCCAGCCCTTCCTAAACCCTCAGATAAAATAAAAAGGAAAGTCCAAAATGTAGGATTTCTAGGTTCTGTTAGTGAGGCACAAAAACAAGGAGATGTTAGTATTTGTTGCCCTATAGTATGGGATATAGATGAGGGAGGAGAGCCTCACTGGGAGCCTCTCTCTTTTAAAATGTTAAAAGAACTAAAAGCAGCTGTAAAAAATTTAGGAACTACTTCCCCTTATACTCTGCAGCTAGTGGAGAATGTGAGCTCACAGTGACTGAGGCCTTTTGATTGGCAACAAACCGCAAAGTCGTGTTTAACACCAGGGCAATATTTACTTTGGAAGACACAATAAGAAGAATTAGCAAAAGCCTCTATACAGTCACAGATGGACAGAAGAAGAAATAGAATAACCTTAGGACAGTTAACAGGAACAGGGGATTGGCTTACTCCTGCAGAACAAATTAAACATCCTAGAAAGGTTTTAGAGGAAATTTCTAAATTTGTTAAGTTGGCATGGAGGCGATTGCCTTCTGCTGATGCTCCTACAACCTTTCTTAGTAATATTAAACAAGGTTGCATGTAACCCTAAGAAGACTTCTTAGCAAAATTAGAGGAACATATTTCTAAAATCATTACTAATTCAGAAGTGGCTGAAATGTTACTGAAGCAATTGGCTTTTGAAAATGCTAATCCTACTTGCCAGGCTCTATTAAGACCAATTAGAACTGGCTCTCTTTCAGACTATATTAAAACCTGTATGGACAGTAGCCCAGCTCATATTCAAGGAATGGCTATGGCTGCTGCCTTACAAGGAAAAACTTATTCAAAATATCTTAAAGGTACTAATCAAAATGTTAATGCTCCTAGGCCTGCTGGTCATCCTGGCAGGCCTCAAGGTAATTGTTTTTTGTGTGGACAACTTGGGCATTTTGCTAAGGATTGTCCTAACCTAAGAATCGAATTGTGCCAGCACCAGTGGTCCCTCAGGATACTGTTGGGGGAACTGGAGTTCCTCCTAAAACAATTTGTCCTAATTGTCAAAAAGGATTTCATTGGACTCGTGAATGTAGATCCAGATTTCATAAAGATGGCCATTTGCTTAATGGACTAGGACAAGGAGGTTCAAACATGCCTCCTATAAAACAGGCAAGGCAAAATTATCCAGGATTTCAAGCCAATGAATCTTATCCAAAAAACGAGATGAGGGGCCTTCCCCAGGCCCCTCTAAACAATTGGGGATCCCCCAATCCATTTGTAGGACAACAATTAATGACCTGGCCAGAGAAACCCCTGCCTTCCTCTCAGCATTTAATTATTACTCCAGAATCAGAGGTTTTTTTAATCCCAACAGGCATATTTGGCCCTTTGCCTGAGGGACATATGGGCCTAATAATAGGAAGAAGTTCTGTAGCAAAAGAAGGAATCCAGGTAATACCTGGTGTAGTAGATTCAGATTATTTAGGAGAAATAAAAATTATGGTCTATCCCCCATATAAGACAGTACAGATTTTTCCTCAACAAAGAATTTCTCAGTTATTGTTAATACCCTATCTTAAACTTCCAAATCAAGTACTTGCCCCAGAAATGAAAGAGGGTTTGGGATCAACTAATACTGTGACCTGGGTACAAAATATTTCAGAACAAAGACCTATGAAAGCTATAGAAAAAAATGGCAAAAGATTTAAAAAACTGCTAGACACAGGAGCAGACATAATATTTATCGCAGCTCATGATTGGCCTCCTAGCTGGCCAACTACTAAATTCCCTTCTACTTTGGTGGGGCTAGGATTAGCCTCCAATGTGGCAAAAAGCTGTTATGTTACATTGGAGAGAAAAAAAATAAAAAAAACTTGGACTTTTCAACCATATATTATTCCTTCTCTCCCCTTTACATTCTGGGGAAGACATTTAATGGAACAACTTGACATTACTTTAACTGATGAACAGGAGGAAAGTACACATTTTTCATAGGGGCCTCTGTTACCAGGCAGGCTGACCCAATTATCTGGAAGGACAACCAACCAGTATGGGTGGAACAGTGGCCCTTATCAAATGAAAAACTCAAAGCAGCCACAAAATTAGTACAGGAACAATTACAGTTAGGACATATAGAGCCATCTAATAGTCCATGGGATACAGCTATATTTGTTATAAAAAAAATCAGGAAAATGGAGATTACTGCAGGATCTAAGAGCAGTTAATAATACAATGGAGACTGTGGGAGCACTACAGTCTGGTCTCCCTTCTCCTGTGGCTGTCCCTAAAGGCTACCATATTATAGTCATTGATTTACAAGATTGCTTCTTTACTATTCCTTTAGCTAAACTAGATAGATGGCATTTTGCTTTTAGTTTACCATTGCCTAACTTACAAAGGCCTTATCAAAAATTTCAATGGAAAGTATTACCTCAAGGAATAAAAAATAGTCCTACATTATGTCAAAAGTTTGTAAATCAAGCATTAATTAATTGTAGACAAAAGTATCCAGACTGCTATATGATTCATTATATGGATGATATATTGATTGCATATTCTCAAAGCCATTTGTTACAATAATATTACAGGATTTAATTAAAGATTTACAGAGGTGGAGTCTGATAGTGGCTCCTGAAAAAACTCAACAGGAACCTCCTTATAATTATCTAGGAAGAACTATAAAAACAGATTTTGTCAGCTCTCAAAAGTTACAAATTTGAAAAGACAAACTATTAACATTAAATGATTTTCAAAAATTATTGGGAGATATAAATTGGATTAGACCTTATTTAAGACTCACAATGATTTAAAACCTTTGTTTGAAATACTAAAGGGTGATTCAGATCCTAAATCAAGTAGAGTATTAACTAAAGAAGGAGAACAAGCCTTACAAGTTGTTGAAACTGCAATTCAAAAACATTACTTGCAACAAGTTAATTATAACTTGCCTTGGGTTTTTATTGTGCTCAAAACAAAACATACTCCAACAGGTTGTTTATGGCAAAATGATCCACTTGAATGGATACACTTATCAGTATCAGAAAAGAAAATATTAATGTCTTATCCTACTATGGTAGCTTCTTTGGTATTAAAGGCCAGATTTAGAAGTAAAGAATTGTTTGCTTGTGAAATGCATGAAACAATTATTCCTTACACAAGAGAACAATTTGACCAATTTTACAAATTGATGATCAATGGGCTATTGCATTTCTAATTTTACAGGAAAAATTTCTTTCCACTTGCCCCATAATCCTTTACTACATTTTTTACTTCAAACAGAAATAATATTTCCTAAATGGTGCTCCTCAACTCCAATTAACAATGCTATGTTAATATTTACAGGTGGGTCATTAAATGGAAAAGCAGTTACAATAATTAATTCTCAATCCACAGTTCAATGGACACAAGAAACTTCTGCACAAAAAGCTGAATTAGAAGCAGTCATCTATGCTTTCAAGACAGTTGCTCAACCCTTTAATTTGTACACAGACTCAGTATACATTGTTAAACTGTTTCCAACCATAGAAACAGCAATGCTCTCCTTTTCATCTAAAATTATATATAGACTACAAGAACTTCAATATCTAATTCATAACAGAACTTCACATTTCTTTATAGGTCATATTGGGGGACATTCTGGATTACCTGGTCCCCTTGCTCAGGGGAATACCCATGCTGATCACTTAACTAAAAATTTTATTTTAACAGCTATAGAAGAAGCTATTATGTCACACAAAAATCATCATCAAAATTCATCTGCCTTACAAAAACAATTTCATATTTCTAGAGAAGAAGCTAGAACTATTGTTAAAAATTGTCATGTTTGTCCTAAATTTATTCCTTCTCCACAGATGGGAGTTAATCCTGGAGGACTTTTACCTAATGTCTTATGGCAAATGGATATAACTCATATATCAGAATTAGGAAAATTGTCTTATGTTCATGTTACAGTTGATACCATTTCTCATGTTATTGTGGCCTCAGCCAGAACTGGGGAAGCCTACAAGGATGTGATTCAACATTTATTTCTTTGTTTTTCTGTTTTAGGAATGCCTAAAAAATTAAAAGCTGATAATGCTCCTGCTTATACATCAAAACCTGTCGGGGTTTCCGGGACCCCCAGCCTTGGGCATGGTCAAGATGGCACCTGATGCTGAGCCAAAAGCGGCCAGCTATACAGTAAGCAACCAGCAAATTCCAATGATTGGCTAGTTAACGATGTGATTAGAGCATGCCCCCCTCGTGTACCTATCCTATGCTTGCAGCTGTCCGCATTTACCTCGTGTACTCTCCCCTGATTGGTTGAAGTGTATATAAGCCTGGTGGGTGGGAGAGTAGAGAGGTGGAGGCTGAAGCTGAGCTGGAAGCTGGAAGGGCACGGAAGCTGGGAGTAAGAAGAAGCTGAGAGAAGAGAAGCTGGGAGTGCGCGGAAGCTGGGAGTAAGAGAAGTGTAGGAGAGGGACTGTGCATAATAAACTTCCAAAGCTTCAGACATTTGTCATGTCTCTCTCTGCGGCCAGAGGGAGTGTGATAAAACCATTTAAATATTTCTGTTCCAGGTTTAATATTTCTCATTCTACAGGAATTCCTTATAACCCACAAGGGCAAGCAATAGTAGAAAGGAGCCATCAGAGATTAAAAATACAAATAAATAAGCTAAAAAAGGGAGAGCTTAAATACTCTTCCCCACATCATATTTTACCACATGCTTTATTTGTTTTAAATCATCTAAATACTGACAAGGAGTGAAATACTGCAATGATGAGACATTGGGAAAGTAAAAGGTCAAAACAAAGTTTAGTAAAATGGAAAGATTTATTATCTGATAAATGGAGAGGACCTGATGTCTTGCTGATATCCGGTCAAGGCTATGCTTGTGTACTTCCACAGGATGCTGAAACACCTTTGTGGATTCCAGACAGATTGATACATCACTACAATGAGCCCTATTCAAAGGAGAAAGAACAAAGAGTATTGGATCTCTTACCAACCCAATCAGATGGACAAAAATGGGCTAGTATTTAAGATGAAAATGTTGCATCTTGCACAATCATTCGGAACTTGCAACACAGACCTGCCAACTTGGGAACAAGTGAAACACCTGACTGCCACTGCTGAACACATGATGAACAGCTCCAGAAAACCTAAAACACCAGAGGCTTTGTTTTTACATTAATTGCTCTCATTTTGACTCAGTTACTGCCTATTCATGCTTATGATAATGAAGGGAAAGCTCACTGGACCTATTTTCCAAATCCTCCCTTACTGCATCCACTACTTGGAGCAGATCTAATATTAAAGTATTTACTAATGAACCTCAATTACTTGGAGGGATTTCAGATTCTTTAATACCACATAAAATAGCATTTACAATTACATTCATGAAATTACTGAAGAGACACCAATATGCTTTAGTACAGATAATCTACATGTGCCATTGGATGTCTCCCTTTAAGTTATAGGACTTGCATTACTGATTCTCCAGGAGAAGAGACAATAAAAGAGATATATGGTCCCTAGAGATAACCTCACTTGGATATGCTAATTATAATGATACAAATATTTCAGTGGCTTTACCACCTCCTTTTAAACTGTGTGATGACTTTAATAGTCATAAAGACAGCTCTTGAAATATACTCAATTTAGAAACAGATTTCCCAAAATGGTTTGAATGTGGTTTCCAACACACTGCACTACAGTTTAAGCCACAAGGCTCTGCTACTACTATTACAGATTATTCTGTGTCTTCTCCTGATTTTGATTATGAACTTTGGTTAAAGATAAGACAGAATAAAATAGTACATTTTAATTTTAACCCTTTTCTTACCAATGAGCCTATTCATACATGGTTTACTCCTGGATGGGTACACCCATCTATCAGAGTGACCTTATAAATGGTAAATTCTCTTACTTTCCTGACTTGTATAAACTATTAGCAGCTACTAATATAGTATTATTACAAAGACCTAAGTTAAGTAAACCTAATGACTTTGAAGTAAGTGCTTGTATAAATGCTTCTCATGGTATTCTTATGTCTACCATAAATAATTTCAATATCACTAAAAATAAGGAAGCTTATAACATTTATTGCCATGATTGTGTTCTTACTAATTGTATTAATTCAACCATGTCTAAAAATTTAAAGGTGTTTTTAATTGTACATCAGCCTAATTTTGTTATATTGCCAATATATCTTACAGAATCTTGGTATGATCACCCAGGTGTTGAAATTTTAAAAACAGCTAATGAACTTTAAGACCAAAGTTTTGTTGCAGATTTGATCCTAGGAATAACAGCTCTAATCAGTATAATCACTTCTTTAGCTCTCTCAACCACAGCGCTTGTACAGGAAATTCATACTGCTTCACATGTAAATGATGTATCTCATAATGTCTCTGTGGCTTTAGTGGCACAAGAAAAAATTGATAAAAAATTAGAAACAAGAATTAATGCTCTTGAAGAAGCTATTCTCTTTATGGAAAATAAGATTCAAAATATTCAAACAAGAATGACCATTAGATGCCATGCTAACTACAAATGGATTTGTATTACTCCCTTAAAGGTTGATAATAATACTAATTGGGAACAAGTTAAAATTCACCTTAAAGGAGTTTGGAATAATACTAATATAGCACCAGATATCAATGCTTTACAACTACAAAGAAAAATGTTAAGTTAGACTCATCTCTTGGTTGTTCCAGCAGATAATTTTGCCTCCCAAACGTTTCATAATATAAAAACAACTATATTTAATAGTACATTCCTAAATACAATATTACAATATGGCTTGATATGAGTATGTATTTTAATTTTAAATCTTTGTCTTCCAGTCATCCTCCGAGTAATCCTCAGACTAGTCAAGAGAGTAAAATTCAAGAAGGCCTCTTCACTTTACAAAATAAAAAGGAGGAGCTGGGAGGGTGTCTGGAATTCCATCCAGTGCTTGACAAAGATCTCTGGAGGATGTTTGCAAAGGCTCATCCTGAAAGGAATTGCTGGATGTTTTGCTCCAGAGCATGGTGTTTTTTCTGCTGGTGTTTTTTCTGATAATATATATTACTCATTTTAGTCTGAATGGATTGCTTAAGGGGATGAGGGGAATACAACAAAAATTCTAGAAAATATTACCTACAATTTGAAAATAAATGGGTCTTTACCACTAACAAAGTCAAAATAATTTTGCAACCATGCAATGAGTCCCTGAAAGCCTCTGGAGAAAATAGATATAGATCTGCCTTTGTCTCCATCAGGCTGGTTAAATTCTAATGATGGTTTTGTTTATGTGTGGTGGTGAGGTAAGACAAAAAGGTTTCACAACATTCCTTCCTTCCTACAAAGAATCGGTCACCCCTATAATAAATGTTGGTACACAGTAACCATTGGGACCGCTGCCCTCCTGTAGCCCTTAACTCAGCAATTTAGATATTAACCAGATGGACCTAGTAGAGATGGTCACATGAGATTTCTTGTCTATCGCTTTATCCGTGAGAATAATAAGAATAGTCTTAGGTCACATAGAGTTTAGATATTAAGGAAATAAACATTTATTAGCTCACTGACATAGTTAGATATTCTTAAAACAATTGTGATTAGGTAAGGATAATCTGTAAGGTGGCTGTTTCTGCCTACGCTTTGGAAACTTCTTTAATATTAACCACAAGACTGCCATTATAGCCTGAAGAAAAATGTATATAAACCCAGCCTTCACCAGAATAAAGTGGGATTGATTGCAACCAGAACTAGAGTCTGTGTCTTTCATTCTCCATCCATTGCCGATGCTGTTTCCCCACGCCCCATTTACCTGTGTGGAATCCATGGACTTGTGCTAGGGCTGGACTCAGGCATATACTTGTTCATGGGACTTATTTATTAAGACAGTGAATCTGTTTCCAGCTCAATTAAACCCTGTTGGAACCCAGAATTTATCATGCCTTCTCTGTGTTTTCTTCTTTGCCCCCTTTTACAGATGTAAGATCCCAGCAGAGCAATTTGAGACACTTTTCCAGGAGTGGCCAACAAAGATAAATTATCACCAGCTCTCCATGTTACCTTAAAAGTTGTTTATAGTAACATGGAAACTGATAGAACATTGGCCTATTTAATGGTCTCATCAGGCATGCCATGACTCATTCATGGCTCTTCCTCCTCCCTGAAGTAAATTAGTGGAATAGAAAATTTTATCACTTAATGCCATAAGATGAATTCCTGTAGGAATAGGAAATGAGGGGAGAATATCCATGCCTTTGACTTCTACCATTAAACAGGAACCATTTCCTCTTTTCAAGTTGACTGAGCCTCAGTGTGTATCAAACCCAAATGATTCATAGTTGCAGATCTTCATTTCAATGATTCATCCCCATTTGTTATTCCCCAGTAAATTTCAAAGAACAACAAAAGCAGCTAGAAATGCCTTATCATGGGAACTTCCCCAAAGGGGCATTGTGAACAATATGTGTTGATTTTATGTCTTTCCAGGACAGTTGACTATCATCTGACTCTCATCTTTGGTGTGAAGGTAATGAGCAGCAACTTAACTCCATGTGCCCAGGGAAGATTGCCGGAGTCTCCTGTAATGTTACTTATGCCTGAGGTTCTTTAGGTGAAGGGAAAGATATCACTTTGTGTTTCTTTCAACATTGAGTACAGGCAACTGAGTGAAGATGCATTTGGTTAGTGACTATCCTGTGCAAGGAGTGGTCCTCTATTCCCTTTTCAGTCCTCAAAACTGTATTGTCTCTCCTTCCCTCTGCTCCAGTAGCCTTCAGTATTTAAACAATATTGCCTTCTGAGATGCTTATTTGTTTTTACTGCTGGGGCCTTCTTTCCAAATTTTAGTTGGAAGTATAGGAGAAACTCTGTCATCAACTACACAAACACACAAAAAAGAATGTGCCTTGGTGCTACTCTGAGAGAAGCAATGTAGTCTTTCCCTAAAGACATGGAGAAAATGAAGTCCTCTCCTATGGTTATGTCCATGATATTGGGCAAATGCTTGGCCAATTAACACCATCCTTGCTTCTTGATATAATAGGTGCATCAGTGAATCTTATAAAACAATATTTTCACCTACATGAGGCACTTAGAAATGGAAGTACAGAAATTCCAGCTCCTTGTCACTTCAAAGTATCCCCAGCATCTGCCAGCTGCCACAACAAATTTTTCTGCACAGCTCTAGAATCCCAACTGTGCTTTTTGCTCTAGATATATGAAACCATTAGAAACAAGACTTTCCATGACTGCACCTTCAAAGTGAAATCTCATGAACCCTGCTGATTTCTATTTCTTTGAAACCAGATGCTGATGTAAATTCACTAAAAGGATAGGGAGCTACTGGCCTTTGGCACCAGGATACTGTGGGGTTGGGGTCTCTTGTAGTTTAACTATTTTGTACAATGGGAAGAGACATTGAGACAATTCTACATTGTACAAGATCCATTTTCAGGTCTATATCATTGGGAGGTTATCTTTGTAAATCAACCATCAAAACTTCCATTGGTGCAGAATGGAAACATGGCCAAGAGAGGAACTCACTTACTCTCTTTCACTGTGGGTCTCATGTCATAGTAGACTTGCATGTCATCCTTTGTTCTTCATCTTCTTTTTTTTATCTGTATGTTTGTGCATTGCAACACATGACCCTAGTGTTAGATTTCCCATAGAGTACATTATTTATGTGCTCATATATCTGCTGAAAACTTCAAAAGTAGATGCTAGAATAATCCCTGGAGATGTGGGAAAGCTGTGAAGGGCCCTGCAATGCATAATGACTTCTTCAGGACCACACACATGAGCAGAAATAGGGGATGGGTCTAAACCAAGCTCTGTCTCCTCAAATGAGGAGAACTTGCTACACTAGACCTTTTTGGGTACCTGATCCAGTGTATGTTGATGTAACTTTGTCTACTTGTGCATATGTCATGAGAAGATGACAGCAGCCTACATTGCATGGGACCTTAGGAAATATCTTACATGAGAAATGTTCTCAGGTAAACAGTCCCCAAGGAAGTGACATCATTTCTTTGGCAATGGACACACACACGTGGAACCCAGTAGCTAGGCACTCACAGTCCAGATACAGTCCTATGCTGCTCATTTTTGTTGAGACAGCAAGTTCAGAGCGATGAGTTCTTGTTATCTACTGATCTGTGATGCTCAGGTATTAGGAAAACTATGAATAGTGACCTTTCCTGAGTGTTGATGCACTGAATCAATGCTGGGTTTCAAACTCTGGTGATTTTTCCCATGGAGACCAGAGGTGAGACAGGAAAGGCTATTACAAGTGAGTGGAGGCTAACCCACCACTCAGATTCCCATTTTGATAATCCCAACTAAACAGGAATTTTTGTTTGTGTGTGTTTGTGGTGTGTGTGTGTGTGTGTTTGTGTGTGCTGGTGCATGTGTGATGTATGTGTATATTTCTGTGTGTGCGTATATATGTGCATGAGTGATATCACCTGAAAATATGATGGAAAAATCTTTTGTTCTGTTTTCCCTTGACACTCTGACTACATTTTCTGTGTTAAAATATCCCTTTGGGCTTCCCCAACCTTTGGAGAAGATGTCATAGATTAACCATTGGATGTGTACTATGTATTTGAAATCTTCCTAGTGCTCATCATGAAGGAGCTTGTAGATTACCCACACCTGGACTGCAGAAAGGAAAACCACATATGTCCATGGACGACACACTTCTAGTCTTCTTTTGGTGATACCACCATTTACCAGTGACAAGTTCTTCTTCTATTGTTGAAGTTTGAACACTAGAGAAGCATGCCAAGGCAAGCATATTAAGCAGGTTTATTTTAAAAGTAATAATAATACAGACTTTTCCCTGAAGGGAGAATGGGACCATGGCTGATATTGTAAAGTCCCATGAAGTGAGCACACCCTACATCTTTTATAAGTTAAGGTCTCTTGTTCTCCAGTTCTCTTCCCCCCCCTTATCTCTCCTTCCTGCCTATGTAAGTAGACCTGATTTTGCAGGTGAGATATAAAAAGTCAAAGTGGATGAGGCAGGGGGATTGTCAAAGTAATTCAGCCAGGCAAGGGTCCAGGGGGCATTAGAGCAGGTAAATTTGGTAGTCAGAGTGCTCTGAAGATCCTTAACATTTCTTTCTCCCAGGGGCTGTCTCCTACTTCCAGAGGCAGATGACTTTCATGGTCTTCATTTTCTCAATTTGACCTGATCTGCTATTTCTACACAAACTGCCTGTCCCCAATTCTGGTTTAATTGGTATGAAACTCTCCTGCCAGATATCAAAGAGAAATGATGTCAAAGAATGAATTGAGTGGTCTTTGGATCAAAATGGGGGCTTCTGCCTCAAGAGTGGTCATTTAAGAATCTGTTTAGAGAATGAATAGGTAAACTCCAGGTTCCACCCTTTGTGGTAGGAATAGCAGGGGACTAAAGTCTGGCATATCCTCCAGAAGGAACACAGTAAGCAGTGGTGAGATTTTTGGTACTCAAGGAATAGTGTTGTGACTGTGGCCTCACAGAAAGGCCCTGAGAGGAACCCTCCTCACCACAGCCAGTCCCAGGCAGGATTAACCACACTTTTCTGTACAGATGCTGAACAGCATGTGTGCAAAGCCCATTTATACTAATTGTACTTCTTTGCAAGCCTACTCTAAACATCTCAGAGAGCCTACACTACAAACCTCAGAGAACACATTTGATGCAAATCAGAGGTCTTTTCTATACACAGCAAGTAGCCCTTGACTTACTTAACACTTACTCTCACCAATAAGCCTTTCTACAAACCTCATAAAGCCCTCCTACACCCTTCAAAGAGTACTCCCTACACAACAAAGACAACCTGCCTTTATACTTCAGAGAACCATTCCTGCACACCTCAAACTCACTTCCATCCACATGTAAGTAATCCCTATCTACTTACATCAGGAGTCCTACCTACGCAATTCAAAATTCCATCCTTACACACTTTAGGAACACTTCTTCCACACTTCATTGAGCAACAATTAACTCAGAAATTTCTTCTTTACACACCTACTTTGTCCCTACTCACCTTTGAGCGCTTTACCTACACACCTCAGAGATTCCCTTTACTGTCCTAAAAGACACCCTTAGTGTGTTCTCCCTACTCATATCAGAAGGATATCTCTATTTACTTCAGAGGGCCCTCACTACACAACTGAGATTGCACTACTACACAGGGAAAAGTGCTTTATAACACCTCATATATACCTTCTGCACACTTAATGGAGATCTCCCTACACACCTCAGAGAGCCTGAACAACAAACCTCAGAGATTCCTTCTGTTCACACACAACTCACAGACACCTAACTATACATCTCAGAAAGCCAACCCAACTTACATCAAGCACATTCCTACACAACACAGAGGTTCATCCATACACACCTGAGAAACCCTTCCTACATGCATCATTGAACAATCCATACAAAACTCAGAGAGTAAGACAAACAGTACCTCTCTACATTTTTCATATTTCCCTACTTTTACAATTCAGAGGGCTCTGTTACACACCTCTTAGAGCCATCCATTAAAATCTCAAGTTTGTTCTCCCCATTAATTTCAGAGATCTCTCCTTACTCACTTTAGAAATATATCCCTATACACCTTGAAGAGTTCTTAATATGCAATTAAGTGTACCTTTCCCATACAGACCAATCAAGAGACCTCCATACAAATCTCAAAAAAAAGCATTAAACAAATCTCAAAAATAATCTGTATATGCATCTCAGGTAGCAAACATTTACCAAAAATTCCTGTGAATTTATTCAAAGGCCACAACAATAAAATTCAGAAATTCATTGTCATACTTCTTGAGTGCCTTCCCCAAACCCCTGAAAGATTCCCTGTATGATCCCTCCCAACAAAATTTAGTGTGTTCTCCTCTACTTCGCTTCAGAGGGCCTTCCCTACACAACTGAGATTTTAAAGGTTAAGGGGTGAAAAAATACAGAGGCAAGCATACAGGATGGCCTACAATAAGAATTGACTTCCACGGGAAAACCAGTTCAATTTATTATCTACTTCAGGGATATATCACGTTACATTAGTGCAGTTAGTTATAATGTGCAGATCATATAACTTGCTTGCTTCTCAGAGTCCACTAGTACTAAATGTTTTTATAAGAAGATAACAGCTCAAGTACAGAGGAGTTGCAGAATGTTGCCATGCCAGAGAAACAGAAGGTCTTCATCATCTGAGGTATGTACTCACTCAAGGACTTACACTCCTCTGTAATTTCTCATGGCCTGAAACTCTACAGTTGTAAGCTTTTGTTTTGTGTGATCTTTTGAATAGATATGACTTGTATTTTGTATAAGGAAGGTGGAGGAGAAAGTAAGACAGACATTTTAATAAAAATAAGCACAACATAATAAGGCAAGTGTCCATAAACATCCTCCAATAAAAAACTGATCCATGTAAATTTGGTAGCCATGAGGTTAACCAATCTAATAAATTCCAACTTCCATCATCTTTTTGCACCTTCTTTACAATGTCTTTGAGATGATCCATTTCCTTTTGAATGGAATTACTGTTATCAGTTAGATTGAAACAACACAGGTTATTAAATTTATGGCATCCCTTATGATGTAACAACAGCAAATAATCAGTAGAAATCCTATTATCAAGAATAGTTTGATAATGTGGTTTTTTTCCTCATTATCTCTTAGTAACTGTCCTTGATTTGTAATTAATATTTTTTACCATAGCACAGGTAAGCCCATTTTCTGTTTATAAGCTCCTACTGGTAGGGCAGGAATACCAAACTAAACAGAATTTTAAAGCCTCAAATTCTGCTTTACACAATAGATTAACCAAATCATCACAATCTTTATCTAAGTATATAGCCCTTTATGTAATTGCTGAGTTGGATGGTGACCTATTAAATTCTGAGGAGAGGGAGAAATGCTATTAATCTGCTTAAACAAAAATGAGTTCCATGAAACATATTAATTAGACTATAGTTAGAGGCTAAACACCACATGTAAAAACAGATCCCAGTATGCTTCCCATATCTACATCTTGGTGGATACAAGTTTCAGAAGAACTAACAATTTCTGCTAAATAACCCAAATTTTATAATGACTACAAGAAGCCAACAATGGAACAGTTTTCTATAGAGGGCCACCACCAACAAACAGGATACAACAGAGAAATAACACAATATTGGCCAGCATAGTTGTGGAAATTTGGATAAGTTTTACAAAGAGAGGTGTAACCAAATTTTTAAAGGCACATTCTAAACTCATCTGACCTAGCAATTGTTGGGCAGATGTTGTTAAAGCAATGTGTAACAATCTGTCCCTTTTTTAATCAATGAATATAAATATTACACTCTATGTTTTCCTCCATTAGTATAGGATAGTAATCCCATTGGAAATCAGAGTAGACAACATTATAGAAGAAGCATGAGAGACTTGACACGATAAGAAAAGGTGTTCATCCAGAAGTGCATGGAAAGCAATAGGAGCTAACAAGTCTGTTAAGATAGCCTGATAAAGAAATTATAAATACTGTAAATGTAAAGTCTTTCCATAAGATAAAGTACATGAACATCTGTTTCTGTAAGAACAAATATAAGACATAGATGTAAGTGATAAAATGCATTTGTGACTATCTGAGATCAATTGAGCATACATATCAGCATAAGGGAGTACATTTCTTCCTGAAAATTAGGAGAGTATAACCACTCTATATACTCAAGCCTTGATTATAAATTGCAACAACTGCAATGAAGGCATAGGCTTTTCAGTAAGATTATTAGAGATAAAGGAACATTGAGTGTTGGGAGTCTATAAAACTGTAGATAATTTCTCATTAACACACCAAAGAGATGCAGGCAGTGCAGGAGTTAACTAGAAAAAACTGGTGGGGTTATGATTGCTTTTTTAACTTCTGTATAAAGGATGATAGCATGTCAGTAGTTAAAGAAATATATGGTTGGGCCCAATTTAAATGCCTTAAAACTTTATGCAAATGAACTAAGGAAAATGTGGAAGGAAAAGTCAATTTTGGAATATGAGTAAAATTGGAGTATTTTGTGTTCTAAATAGTTAATAGGGAATTGTCATTGTTTCCCCCTGCCCTGTGGCCACAAGGAGGCCAGATTGTAATACAGCATGTTGCAATTTAGTTAAAGAATCTTCTGTTAAGTATTGGCCCAGCAATAAAAATGCCATCCATATAATGATAAACAACAATATGTGGGAATAATTTTCAGAAACACTGAAGAGCCTTATTCACAAAATTTTGACAAAATATTGAGCTACTTAACATACTTTGAGGAAGAAATGCCCATTGATATCTATCAACAGGCTTATGATAATTGAATACAGGAACTGTGAAAGCAAATTTACCTCAATCATCAGGAAAGACAGGAGTAGTAAAAAAATATTTTACATCTATTACATATAAGGAAAAATCCTGAGGGATTAGATTAGGGTTAGGCAATCCACATTGAAGGGGAACCATAGATTGTATACATTTATTAATTTCTCTTAAATTTTGTAAAAATCTCCATTTCCATGATTCCTTCTTTATGATAAAAATGGGTGTATTCCATGGCATGGTAGAGAGTTCAATATGTCCCAATTATAACTGTTCTTGAATGAGGACCTCCAGAATTTCCACCTTTTCCTTAGACAATGGCCATTTTTCTACCAAGACAGGAGTGGTAACCTTCCATTTTAATGTCAAAGCAATGAGAAACACAGAGGTCCATACAAAAAAGCCAACTTGACAGACATTTGAAATTGGGTATGTATGGTTGAATATGAGTAATAACTTGCTGTGGATTGGAAGGAACAGTGCATTGTAACCATAGAGAACACATAGACACCTGCTCATTATTGCCTCCATTGCCCAGAGTGGCCCTTTGTAAGGGCCATATATGAGGCCATATTGAGAGAGGTAAATTTGCAACATCAGCCCTGGTTTCCAATAACCCTGTGATTGGTTGATCATTAAAAAAGGGTTAGTTTTGGTCTAGTTTCAGTAATAGGTAAACATGCTGTAATAATAGTGGAAACAAATCCTGTATTTCCCCTTTCATTATAAACTTCCCCAGGGAGAATTATTTGAGCATCCTTAGTAGAAATCATGTTTATCCTTACATTCCCTCTAGTGGCATGAAAGGGTTTGTGGACAGAGCTTCTGTTTGAATCTGAAACATTTGTGAAGTAGACATGTGCATCTTCAGGTGAAAAGAGTTCCCCCTCCTTTGGCCCTGGGTCAGGGGATTGAGAATTTGATATGTCTGCTTCTGTGGCATGAGAATACTTTGTTAATATGTTGCTTGTTGCTACTGAGTAGTATCTATTACTGGTATAACATCTGTGATAGGCATAGTCTTTGTGACCTGTATAGACTCTGTAATCTCTTTAACTTCTTTGGCCTAAGTAGCCTATCTGACCTGTGCAACAGTTATAGCCTAAGTAGCCTTGATGTCTTCAAAGGCCACACTATGAGCTGAGTAGTTTCTATGACCTGAAAAACTTAAATATCCTTACTAGCCCCTATGAGTTACATAACTTCCTGACCAACATAAACTCTATTCCTTGCATAGCTTCTATGATTTGCATATCCTTTTGTCTGAATGATCTCTATGACCTGCACACCTTCTTGATCTGAGGATCTTCTATGTTCTATGAAGATTTTCTATCCTGAGTGTACTCTATTACCAATACCTTTTATATCTGCATATATTTTATAACCTCAGGAGCCTATAAGACTAGAGTATCATCTGTGACCTTAATAGCCTAAATGAACTTAGTATCTCCTATGTAGCCTGTATGGTCCTGTTTACCTCTATTACCTAAGAGACATCTATAACCTGCATATACTCTACAACTTGAATAGCCCCCATGGCCTGAGTAGCCACTATTGCCTGCATACTCTCTATAACCTGAGGAATCTCTATGAACCTCTTTGAAATCTCAACCTGTATGACACATATAGCATCTAGGTATTGCAAGGCTTAAATTATCTGAATAGTCTCTTGACCTGTAGAACTTTGAAAATCCTTTGATGACCTCACTTGACTCTATGAACTGTGTAAACAGAATAAACTGTGTAACCTTATGTTCTGAACAGCCTAAAGTCCTGACCTGTGTAAACTCCATGGCATGAGTAGCCTCTATGAAGAGTATATCATAAATTCCCTGTGCCTCTGTCATCTTGTAACCTCTATTATCTCTGTAACATCTATCATATGTGTATTCCTTATGGCCTTTCTAGCTTCTATGGCCCAAATATTTTCTAAGACTTGTATAACTCTATGAATTGTGCAGACATTGTGGCCCAAATCATATCTAAATTATGGCATGGATATTGCTGGCATTTTTTACTAAAGTTTATTGTGATATTCAGGAGTAGAAAGCAGAGCAGAAAGATTTAAAAATTAGGATTTGAAAAGACTGGAGTAAAACTAGGGCTAAGGAAGTTGCAGTTGTTAAAGACATGACTTCCCCTAAAGAAATACTAAAGACTTTGCCTGGTGACAATAAGAAAGATGACTTGAGGGCATTTCAGGAGTTGGCAAGACCACACCCATCTCAGTCTCAAGGGAGTAAAGTTGAAAATTCTCTTAAGAGACAAATGGGACACCCTATTTGCACAATGAGGCCTAGGAAGTTTCTTCACTGTGCTCAGCACCCAGACACTCAGAGGCTGCTACAGTAAGGGTCCCAGAGACTTGGCTATTGCTCAAGATGGTGGCAGACCTTGGCATCAACCATGAGGTGCTGGTTCTGCAGGAATGTACGATGCTGTAATTAGGGGCTCATGGAGACTTCCACCAAGATTTCAAAGGAAGGTCTGGGAGACTTTCAAAAGTGCAGCAGCATCAGAGTCACTGAAGGCACCACTTGAGAAATCAAAGTATAGAGATGTGAAGAGGAAGTCAAAACTACAATGGAGACCCTCAAGATTAAGAAATGCCAGTAACATGAGATATTATCCTAGGAAATCTGCAGGAATCCAGCAGACTCAAGGCACAAGTCTATTTGGGTTGTACCTAAAAGGCCACAGGAGGGGGAAACTATACAAGCCCTTTGAAGAGAGCATTATTATGCCTTGTTCCCCAGATGACAGATGTGGAGCTTCAGAACTTGTTTGCCCAGTTGGATTTCAGTCTTGTTTTGGTCCTATCCCTTTTTTCTATGCCCCTAATTTTGTAAATGTAAATATTTTCTCCACACCATTATTTGTTGGATACTTGTAGATTGCTTTCAATTTTGCAGGAGCTCAATACAAGATAGCCTTAAGCCTCAGGGAAGAATTTGGACTGCAGCAATCTCAGAACTGTTAATACTATGGGGACTCTTGAAAATGGACAAAATATATTTTGCATTGTGAAGTTTTGGGGGCCAGGGGTGAAATGTTATGGTTTGGATGGGAAATGTTCCCCAAAAGCTCACATGTGACACAATACAGGAATGTTCTGGGGAGAAATAATTGGATTGTGAGAGTCTTAAACTAATTAGTAAGTTAATTCCCTGATAGGGATTAACTGAGAGGAAACCAGAGTGGAAAGGTGTGAATGGAGAAGGTGGAAATTAGGGCTTGGCTTTGAGGTATGTATTTGTATCTGGCAAGTGGAGACCCCTCTCTGTGCTTCCTGTTCATCACATGAGCTGCTTCTCTGTGCCACACTCTCCTGCCATGGTGTTCTGCCTCCCCTTGATCCCTGAGGAATGGAGCTGACCTTCTATGGACAGAGACATTTGAAACCCTAAGCCCCAAAATAAACCTTTTCTCCTCTACAGTTGTGCTGGTTAGATCCTTTTAGTCACAGTACCAAAGTAACTGACTAAAATAGTGAGGTTATTATGAGTTTACATGGTCACCCTGAGTATATTATGTCAGTGTTAGAGGTCACAGTGAGGATACTATATGAGTGTATGAGTCACAATGAGAATATTGATAGTATCAGAGACCAAGTTAAAATATTTGTGTTATGGCTCACAGTGTGTGTATTGTATCATTGTCAGGGTACACAGTGAGGGTATATCAGTGTCAGAGGCCATGGAAGAGATACTGTGTGAGTATCAGAGGCCATAGGTGGATATTACATCAGTGTCAAAGCCTATGTGAATGTAAAAAAAAATGCACAAAAACCACGCCAGACATGGGAATTGGCATAAGAGGGTTTATTAAGCAAACAGAATGTCTCCATCTCCTGCAGGGTAAGAGAGAAAATGAGAGGAAAGAGAAAGGGCACACACAAGAGAGAGTGTGAAAAGTGAGGAGGAGAGAGAAAGTGAGTAGGAGAGAAGAGAGCATGAGAAAAGATGGCAGGGGTGCTAACCCTAAGCAGTTGTAATTCCACCAGGCTAACAGGGGACCAATAACAGAGAAGAATACTTGCAAGCTGACTGATGAACAAATAGCTAGCCTGGATTTTCACAGATTGACAAGTAGTTGGAGGTGGGGAAAATGGCTGCAGCGGAAAGGGCAGGGAGAGCAGTTTTGTATTATAATGAGGATATTAAATGATGCTCATAAGGTACAGTGAAGTTATTATGTGAGTTTCAGAGGACATAGTGAGGAATTAAAATGAGATTCAGAGGCCATATTGATGGCATGTGAATGGGAGAGGTCACAATGAGGGTATAATGAATCAGAGGTCAAATTCAGGATATTATATAAGTGTCAGAGGCTGCAGTGAGTATAGTTTGTGAGTATTAGAGGCCACAGTTTTGGTATCATATGAGTATTAGAAGCACCACTGAAGGTATTATGAGAGTGTCTTAGATCACAATGAGGGTTTTATTTGAGTGTAAGATGCCAAATGAGGATATTATATGCAGGTCAGGGGTAACAGTAAGGTTATTATTATGAGAGTCAGTGGCCACAGGAGAGTATTATGTGAGTGCCTGTGGTCAAACCAAGAGTATTATATGAATGTCACAGGTCACATTGAGTGTATTTTGTGAGTTTCAGAGGCAACAGTGTGGGTATTATGAGTGTGAGAGTCTACAATGAAGATAATATATCAGTGTCAGAGGCTACAGTGAGGGAATTATGTGATTACCAGAGCCTAGAATTAGGATATTTTTTGAAGGTTCAAAAGCCAGAATTAGGATATTCTGTGAAGGACAGAGGCAAGAGTGAGAAAATTATGAATGTCAGAAACCACACTAAGGATATTATGAGTTAGAGATCACAGTAAGTTACTAAGTAAGTGTCAGAGGTCATATTGAGGATATTATATCATGGCCAGAGGTCAATTTAGGATACTATATGAGTGTCAGTGATCACAAGAGTGTATTATGTGAATGCATATTGTCAAAATGAGGATATTATATGAGTAAATATCTCAGTAAGAGTGTTTTGTGAGATTCAGAGGCAACTGTGGGCATTTAATGAGCATAAGAGCACACAATGAAGGTATTATGTCAGTGTCAGAGGCAAAGTGAGGATACAATGTGAGAGCCAGAGGCCACAGGAATATATTTTATCAGTGACAAATCCCAAGTGAGGATAGTATGTTATTATCAAAGGACATAGTGAGTGATTTGGGTGAGTATAGGCCACAGTGAGTGTATTATTTGAGTGTTCGAGGTCCCACTGACGATACTATGTGAGTTTGAAAGGTCACACTGAAAATATTGTGATTGTGGCGGAAGTCATAGTGAGAGTGTTATGTGAGTGCCAGTGGTCACTGAAGTGAATATTATGAGTGTCAGAGGCAAAGTGAGGATATTATGTGAGTGTGAGAGACCACAGGAGGGTATTATGTGAGTGTCAGAGGTGAGGATATGATGAGAGATTTCAGTTCATGGTTATCTGACTCCAGTGCTTCTGGACCTGTGTGAGGAGAGAAAGGAAGAACATGGGAGAGCAGAGCAAAGCTGTTCAGCTCACAGTACCTGAGAAACAAAAATGTCAGGGACAAAGGTATAGTTCTCAGGGGCACACCCACAAAACAAACTCACTTAAACTGTCCCCTCTCCTCGAGTTCTTTTTTATTTTTCTATATTTTGTTCTAGGATTAAATTCAGGGGTGTTTTACCACTGACGCATACCCCCAGATTATTAATTAAATAATTAATTATTTAAAAGAGACAGGGTCTAATGTGCTGAGGCTGAAGGTCCTGTAATAGTCCTGCTTTAGCTTGTGAAATCACTGGGATCACAAGTGTGTGCCACTGTACCCAGCTAAACCCCCTATGTTCCCTCCACTTCCCTGTAGTTCATTCAGCTATGACTCCATCAATTGATTAATCTACTGATGAAATCAGAGCCCCCAAAATCCCACCTCTGAACATCACTGCAGTGGGAGTCAGACTTTCAACACCAGAGACTTTGGGGGATATTCCAGATCCAAACCACAACAAGGAGGGACTGGGATTGTGTCCCAGGACCACACTGGGGAAGTGGCAGTCTCAATTGAAGAAGTTGGGGAAGACTTCTGAATCAGTGAGATTCAGCAGTGTGGAATCTGTAGTGTGCAGGAGGAAGTGATTTCCTGTGGAGGAGACCCAGGTTGCCCTGAAAGATAAACTGTCCTTTGTGCAAGGAGCACAGGGCACCATGCATGCTAGCAAAGGGACCTGGAGTTAGAAAGAGCTGGACTAATGCAGGAACAATGGTATATGCCTGGAATCCCAACTACTCAGGAGGCTAATGAAAGAGGATCATGACTTTGAGTTCAGTCTGGGCAATTTAAATAAATATTTAATTAATATTAATAATATTAAAAGATCTAAAATTCAGTGGTAGATTGCTCCTGGATTCAATATTGAATTCCACAGGTAAAAGAAAGGAAAGGAAAGGAGAGAAAAGAAAAGAAGGAAAGAATCCAATTTTAGTGGTGCATACCTATAATCCCAGTGACTCAGGAGGCTGAGGCAGGAGGATCACAAGTTCAAGGCCAGTCTTAGCATTTTAGTGAGGCCCTAAGCAACTTCCTGAGATTCTCTCTCAAAATAAAATATAAAATATAAAATTAAAATATAAAAAGTGCAGTGAAAATCATCCCTGGTTTAATGCCCAGTACTGAAAAAAAATCTATGTATTATGTATAATTATAACACATCAATAAAACATATGGGGAAAAAGGAAAGGAAATAAGTGAGCAACTAAGATGGATTTTAACAGGCAATAAATCTTTTTTCCCCTATCTTTCTGCCCATGTTAGCTGCTGCAGTTGGTTGGGGGCCCTTCCATACCTAAGGGAGGAAGATGGTGCTGCAGATAACAAGTCTCTGGAGGTCATCTACTCTAGGTTCCAGACTGCATTGCAAACTAAAAAGGATGTGCTGTGGTACAATCAGACTCTGAAGATGGCCAGATTGGGAAAAGTGAAATAAACTGATCACCCTCACCAACCACTGTCCAGCTCTGAGGAAACTTGAAATATGCCATGTTGGCCAGAATTGGTGTTCCTCACAACAGTGGCAATAGAGAATTGGGCACAGCATGTGGGAAACACTACAGAGCATGAACACTGTCTGTCATTGATCCAGATGACTCTGATATGAGTAGAAGCAAGCCTCAACTCTCAGAGATTCTTCAGATTCATGGGAAAGGCAAGCTATAGAACAACTTAGAGACCAGTAAGTTGTGGAGAGCCAGCTTCTAATTCCTTGTTTTCATGGCACTGGGGATTGAACTTCATTCTGTTATGGGGCGCAACTTAAGAACAGATCAATCACCACTGAGAAGTTCAAATTTGAGAGTCTTTATTAAGCTGACCAGTTTACTGTCTCACACAATGCCCCAAAAAATGGCTATTGGGAGATCATCCCCGACCACAGGGTTGCAGGGGTTTTTATACCAAACATCACATCAATCATAAGTGTCTGTTGCTATGATTCAAAATTACAAACTAACATCATGAGATCATCGACAGAGGGGAAAGTGGGTCAAACTGACCCTTACCTAGGTACAAACTAAAGAATGGTTGCTAACATCCACACAATTACTGTTTACATGGTACATTGGTTACTACATAGGAGTTGCCATTGTATATTATTAAACAGGTCACACTAAGTAACTGATGATGGGCACAGAGGCAGGGTGTTCCATGGGGGAAATTTATTTCCTACATAACATGGAGTCTCAGAACAAAATAGAGTCTGTTTAATCATTTCCCTTAGAGTCTGGCCTATAATATTCTCATGGAGCCAGATCTGTCATGCCATCACATTCCACACTAGTATTTTGTGCATAATCAAATCATTGATTCATTAGTAGTGCATAGGTGATTGCAGTGAGTGTGCAACCCCATTAGTTAACAGACTGGATTCTATCTTTAACATATTTAGTTGAACAGTTTATCATGCATGACCTGATTAAAAGTACAGGGGCCACTCATTTAGATCAATGCATGAGTCCCATATGTTTCCTTTTTGGAACCCATTTGACATTGACATAGTCTTCTGACTGAAATGGGTGTTGGAAATTAGTGGTCTCTTGCAGCTGGTTCTCTCATAAGTTGATCCTGTTGGAGAGACTTAACAACAGGTTAGAACAGGAGCAGGTTCTTGGGAAGGGTGGAGAAAGGGCTCTGGAAGCATTAACATTTTCAGAATCTTTCAGAAGTCATTTGCCTACAACTTTCTGAACCCAAACTGGCCCTTATTTTTGTGATTTAACCCAATTTACCTATCTAGATTGACTGTCTTTTAAAATTTTTATTATTACCCCTCTAATTTTAGGGACTTTTTACTGCTGTAAGGAAAAAGGGTGATGACCACTCTTGCTGCTTTGAAGCTGAGAGGGGGTGATGTTGGGTGGGGCAAGCAGTAAAAAGTTCCTTTTAGAAACTGGATATTTCTAGGGGATAAAAGTCTTGTTCTATGAAAGAAACAAAAACCGTGAGTACAAAAAAAAATAGCATCTGGAACATTGTCAATGAATATCATGAAGTTGATAGAAATTAATAATCTCTTACCAGGAAGTGGAAGAACTGGGATGTTGTTTACATAAATGGCCTAACAAAGTCTAACAAGGCTGGAGAGGATAAGGCCTTAATTGTAAATCTTACTCCATGTCATCTGATTTTTGTAAAATATCTTTTTACTGGCATGATCTTTTTGTTTAGTAGAGATCCCTTTATTTTTGTTACTTAGGGCTAGAGAATCATACCAGCAAACATGTATTAAATCTACCTGTACCAGAGGTTATGATGATCTGTAGGCCTTAAACTGACTAAAAACTTATAACTCTGGCAGTTTCTCTTGATAGTTATCAGGCACGTTTGTCTAACAATATTTTTTTGCAACCTCTAGTTTTACTTAAATTTCCAGGAATGACTGTGTTTTAGCTTTTAACTGTTTTGCTAGGTGTTTAAGACCAAGCTTGTCAAATTGACCTTGTTCCTATCTGCTGTTAAGAGTCAGCTGAGTTCCCACAGGGATCACTGTTGGGGAACTTGAGAGCAGCTTCTTAGCTCCTTTAGTGCCATTCACCTGGTAGGGTTTCCTTGATCAGGTGGCTTCCTTTGGAAGCAATAGGGATGTCTCCCTTTTCCTAGGACCCTCCTCTGCAGCAGGTACACTGATTGGCTTCTTATCCTCTAGTGGTCACATCAGTCTCCCTGATCAGAAGGTTGTGTGGCCCACAGTTGCAAAGCTCCTTAGAGAAGTTCTCTTGTTCCCTGGGCTTAGGCTGACTCTGAGGGAAAGAGCCAAATATTGATTTTCTTGACCCCTTTATTTTAATCTCAATCTTTAGGTTTTGATCTTAAACATCCAGCAAGTCAGTTTCACCAGTTATACAGTAAGAGTACTGGGTTTTAACTTTAATGTCTATGACTTTATAGTCATTTACCCACTTTTATTAAACTGGGGTCTATATTATCTGTCCTATAGGTGACAGCTTATTATCACAAATTAATTTAGATTGTTCTTGAAGCAGTACCTCTGTAAAACATTAATCAGTCAACAGTTACAGAGTTTACAAGGAAAATACAAAATGGAATTAACAACAGTAAAAACATATCTAGTTGTGTAATAGCTATTTTAAATTTTGACTGAGCTATGTATTATATCTCCTGTTTGAGATTACAGTAATTTTACAACAAAAAATCTTTTGAATATAACTTTAAGTGAACTGAAGTCTGACTTATTTTGGAGCCATTGTAACATGTAGTAAGGTGGGAAGCTAAGCCTTATCTCAGGTAAGGCAGGGCTCTTTATAAATCTTAGGTAAAGCAGTCCTAGTTCTGAAGCTGACATTTATATTTTTAAATATTACTTTATAAAGTTTACATATATTTTTCCCAAGTCTATTTAAATGTTAGTTAACACAATATGATATTACATCTAAAACATGAACCAAAGAAAGCTGAGAGAGATTTTAACTTTTCTTTTGTGTAGTAAAGTGGCAAAATGTTTTCCTGTTTCATGATATTAACTTTTAAAGAGATCAGGCTCCCATTATCTTTTAGAAATACACTTACATTTTTATGACAGTGTAGAAGGTTCAGGTCCAGTTACTAGAACACTAAATGATATAAATAAATCCCCAATAAAATTCCTTATTTTGATAAGTTTAAATTTACCATTACACTTTAGGTTGGAGAACACTAACTTGATCTTTTAAACCTTTTAAAGACTTGTATACCTGGAAGACATAAACACATTTAATATATATATATAAGAGTGATAGAATCATAATTACATTGATGTTTTTATATTAACCATATTTAACTTTTAAGAAAATTTAGACTTTGTAATGTAGTACAATACTTTAACAGTTGCTGTTTAACCAGAGTTGTATAAACCCCTGATTTTTAAACTAGTTGCTCTAGAGAATAAAACTTAACAGACACAATGTTAAGAGTAAATTAATTGTTTCAGAATTATTGGTCATTTTAGCATATAGACTGAAATTTGGTTTATATCAGTACATTATACACATAGCCCTTTTAAAATTTACCTTAATTAACACTTTTTAATCACTTAGACACTCTTGTTTACTTAGATGTATTATAGTCTTATTTTATCACATAAAAATATTTTTACCTGGAGACATTTTTATTAAATATATTTTATATCTAAAACCTTGCAATGTTTTAATCTGTTGATCCCCTTTTTAAAATTTATATTCTGAACAACCCTTATAAATTTCTGAATTCAGATAAATTACTCCATTTTAATCCAATGAAATATTTTATTACTTATAGATCTCTATTTAAATACAGTTGAAACTTTTGGACCCTTTATATAGAATAATACCTGTTAAGATTTTTAGTAATCATGTTTTTAGTGATAACATAAAGTAAATTTAAACCCTTTTTTATTTACCAATTTATGAAAACACCAAAAATGTTTTAAGTATGTTACCCTGTAGAATTTAAGGAGTTAAGAGTACTTGATGTTATATTTAACAGTTAGCATTTTAACTTTTTAAACCAATCAGATGTCTCTAACAAACACATCCATGATCAACCCTATATATATTAAATCTAATTTAGTTATTTTTTTAAAAAAACAAGATATCAGAGAATTGTATTGAGCCATATCAGACATTTCCTTCCTGTTGAAGGAAAAACCTAGAAACAATGGATATTAGACATTTTATAAAATTAACATTTTATTTTTTTTGACCACCTGGAAACAAAACTGTGTTAGTAACTTGAAAGTCATATTTTTGTTTACCCAATTTAAAAACCTTTTAAATCATGTAAATCAAAAGCATTTGGATCCATTTTTTAAAATTTTAATTTATGAACTCATATATCAATTTTGGTAACAAATATATGTAGACATGACAATACACCAGTGTACTTATACATAAAATAAACAGATGGACAAAGATCTTAAAGCTTATTTTTTAAAACCTATTAGATTGAGAGTTAACCCTTGTAAACTGGCCTCTGAATGAAACAGAGCATTAAGAAAACTTTATACTTGGATAAAATAGGTCTGATTAAAGATTAACCTGGGTGCACCAGATCGAAATTTTGAACTAAAAAAAAAAATAGAATTTTAAAAGTTCTTTTGGCCTCCATTCTGAGATGAAAAAGAATTAAGAGAATATAGACAAGGTTATGACTTATCCCTTCCTAAAGGAGTTTCCCAAAGAGACAGCAAGGGAGCTACTTCCATTGGTCTTTTTGGGAGAGCCCCCTCAGGTTGGGGTCTTGTTCTAAACTGGTTTTTATGATCTCTTGGATAGCAGCCATCAAAATTTTAGCCTGGCATTTGGTGGACCAACTCCAAGAGTTGAAAGTTTCTATTGGCAGCAGTTTACATTTTAATGTAAGCTTCAGTGAACATGGTTAAAAACCTTTTTAACCATTTTTTTTTCCAAATTTGACTATAAAACATTTGATCAGATTGTTCAGGCTGCCCAAAGACAATTTGGTTGTCACCTGAGGGGGCCATCTGACCTCAAAATTTGGTCATTTTCTTTCACAGAATTTAGAGAGAGAAAAGACATTGCAGCAGGTTCCATAGTCACTAACTCTCTTCTGGAATACCTGGAAATTAGTTCACATGCACTGGAGGGGAGGACATGACTGACATGAGGGAGACTGACCTATGCTTACACTTAAAGGCAACAAAAAAAACCAGTAAAGGACAAACACAGAACAGATAAGACACCAAAGATGCAGACAAGTGGCCACTCCAGATTCCAGACCAGAGGAACTGAGCAACGTCTTGCCAGCCCTGGAATCAGGAAGTAATTCTGTGCCCAGCCTTCCTCAGAGTCCCCAGATGTAGATCTGCCAGAAACAGACTTACCAGTCCCCCAGGGGTGCAGAAACAGGTGACTCTCTCAGAGAATTTAGTTCAGTCCTGAGGTGGGGCTTCACAAACCATGAGGCCAGGGGCTGAGGAACGTCTCTCAGAGGCCTTCCCCTAGGAGCAATGTTGTGACCTCTCCCCTCCACAGGATTTTCCAGGTCAGTGGTGAGTGGTGATTACCCACCAGGCAGCAAGGATCTCATTGGGGCCTCCAAATGTTATGGGGTGCAACTTAAGAACAGACCGATCACCACTGAGAAGTCCGAATTTGAAAGTGTTTATTAAGCTGGCCAGCTGACTGTCTCACACAATGCCCCAAAATTGGCTTTTGGGAGATCATCACCGACCACAGGGTTGTAGGGGTTTTTATATCAAAAATCACATCAATCATAGGTGTCTGTTGCTATGATTCAAAATTACAAACTAACATCATGAGATCATCGACAGAGGGGAAAGTGGGTCAAACTGACCCTTACCTAGGTACAAACTAAAGAATGGTTGCTAACATCCACACAATTACCGTTTACATGGTACATTGGTTACTACATAGGAGTTGCCATTGTATATTATTAAACATGTCACACTAAGTAACTGATGATGGGCACAGAGGTGGGGTGTTCCCATGGGAGGAACTTATTTCCTACATAACATGGAGTCTCAGAGCAAAATGGAGTCTGTTTAGTCATTTCCCTTAGAGTCTTGTCTATAACATTCTCATGGAGCCAGATCTGTCAGCCCATCACAATTCCTATTAGGAATGTGACTAAGCAGGAAGGTAGTGAGAGTGAAGGAATATTCCTGTGTTTCAGTTTCATGATTTCCAATATAAATAACCTCCTTGGTATTTGGCTTCTTGTATGAATATACACCAGAGATTTTCTGCTTTTATTCATGGAAAATGAACAATTACCTGTTCTCTTGCAGATAGACTGAGCCATCTGCAAAAGTTCTGGGTCATGAGTTGTGGGCAGAAGCATGCATGATTTGTCTAGGCAAGTTCACTTATGTGATGGCATAAGAAAATGCAAGAGAACAGGAATTGGGACACATGCCTGTAATCCCAGTTATGTGGTAGGCTAAGGCAGGAGAATCACAAGTTTGAGGACAATCTCAGCAACTAAGCAAGAACTTGTCTCAAAAATAAAATAAAAAAGGGAAGTAATTCAATGTCACAGATCTTGACTGGCAGGTGTGAGGCCCTGGGTTCAACAGCCAGGATTGGGTTGGGGAATGATTTGGGCTCTCACATATGATCAAATTATGGAAGAGGCTCTCTTGGTCAGGAGTCAGATGTTGTGAAATGCCCACTATCCCAGGTGATGAGAATCCTTCACTTCTGAAGATTCTGTGTATTCCATTTTATATTAGGGTATAAAGAAATGTGGTAAAAGCTAGAAAACCAAGATCTGAAGGTCCTTCCTCTCTAGGTGAACTAACCATCTCTCCCTGCTGAGATCTTCTTACATGCCTAGAGACAGCACTTTTTCCTGAGGTCTTCTCACTTGCTTGGAAACAGCACATCTTCCTGATTTTTTCTCACATACTTGGAGACAGAGAGGACATCTACCAGCCCTTTGTCAGGTTTTGGTACTCAATGCATCCATAATCTTCTCTTACATTTCAAGCTGAGGAGGGAATACAAATATGTTTGTAGGGGGCTACAAACATAAAAGGTTTGCTTTCTTCCATGTGAAAAACTTGGAAACTTCTCCCAGGTGCTAAATCACACAACTCGGTTACCTGCTACTGTAGTTGGATCTGGGTTGTCTCCAAAGCTTTTGCTTTGAGTACTTGGTCCTCAATGCAGCAGGGTACATAGATGGGGTCTTCAGGAGGTGATTGAATCACTAGGGGTCTGACCTCATAATGAATTAATCCCCTGGTAAATTTACAACTTCATGGGCTATTGGAGGGGATGGAATCTTTAGAGGTGGGCCCTAACTGGAGGAAATGGGACATTTAGTGTATGCCCTTTAAGGCTATTTTGGGCACCTGGCCTCTCTGCTTTTTGGCCACCATGAAGTGAGCAGTTTTTCTCTTCTCTGTGCTCACTGCCATGTTCTGCCTTGCCATAGGCCTAGTAAAATGGGGTCAAGCACAATGATGTTTCTGAATCCAAAATTTAAAAAGTGAAAATAAATCTTGTCTCATTTAAGTTGATTTAACTCAGTTATTTTGTCACAGCAGTGGAAAGCTAACACACTTGCTAAAATGGATTAAAGGAAAGGTAAAAGGTATGGAGTAGAAACCTAAATTAAAACTTCAGAGATATAACTCACCTCTCAGTCTTTTAATTAGTAATGAAGGGAAGCTAAGTAAATGAAATCCCTGCTTTAAAGTCAGCTATACCTTACCCTGGAGGTACAACTTGCCTATAAGTGATGCTAAATCATTTTTAATTTCTTTGCAAGAATTTTAGCTTGAGATTTTATGTGCAGTCTAAATGCAAAGGGTGAGTCACAGGATGATGCAGACAGAGAAGCTGTATGTGACACTACAAAGGTGTGGACTCCTATATGAGGTTTACTGAGGTGACTGAAATGAACAGAGGGTGGCCACCATGCCTGCTGCTCATTACTTGTGGTTAGTTCTGGCAGAAGAGGCGGTGGGAGCCCTGGGGTCCAGTCACTTGTGCTTCGTGGCCTGCATTTGTCATTGAGCCATGTCCTTCAAAATGAATAATACTGCCTATGTGTCCAGAAAGTTTGGTGCTGGACAACCTCTGTAAATATCTGCTTGAAAGGGTACAGAATTTAAAATACACTGATTTATCCACTATTTTTTGCTAAGAGGAATGACGTTATTTAGCCTAAGGTTTTGCTTGGTCATTTTTCATTTAAAAGTCTCTGTCCTAGCTTAATAATGAATTTGTTGTCATAATTCTTATTTTTAGTATTATTTTAGCAAACTATTCAATTTACTGGAATAAAAAAATACATTATTTGAAGATCAGTTGATCCCAGTCAATTCTTCATGATCATTGTGCTTATCAACCCCTTCAGAACAGGAGGAATCTATAGTGAGAGCTTTCACCTCAGTGCCTGGCCTTGTTACTGTGGATCAAAACCTGACCATGAGAGATGGGTTTGTTGACAAAGGAATTCAACACTTTTAATTCAGAAATCAACTGTGGGTTTAAAAAAGGAACATGGAATTCTGTCTCCTTGCCTACTGCATCCACTCTAAACACCACCACAGACTTGCCATTCTAATTTTCTAGGCTTTGTTTCTCTTATCCTCTTTATATTATAAGTTTTGGCTAAGTAAGATTAAACTCTGTTCTTTGAAAACACACCACAAATTGTCTGTCAGCATTACTCTTTGCTATCTGTGTCTCTAAAATGACCATTCTTATCAAGTCCAAAATTCAAAGTTCTATCAAAATGTCCAATCTTGATTCAAAGTTGAATTTTGACATGAAGCACTTCTGTGAAGCAACAGCATATTATCTGTACCCTTAATATTATATCATGAGTGACTTGCTTCCATGCATTTCTGGAATGCTAACTTATGAAGACAGGAACTATCTCAGAGATTAATGTAAAATGCTTAGTGTTAACTAGTGTCAGAAATATTTACTGAAATTGAGTTTCTTTTAAAATATTAATTTAAGCTTGGTATGGTAGTGTGTGCCTATAATCCTAGCAAATAGGAAAACTGAGGCATGAGGATTACAAATTCAAGGTGAGTGGGGGCAAGTTAGTGAGACCCAGACTCAATAAAAACAAATAGGGCTGGGGATATAGTTTGGTGGCAAAGTGCCCTGTGTTCATACCCTAGTAATGCAGAAAACAAAATGAAAATTTATATAAATAAAAAGCATTTATATGTATATACTCAGTGGTGCTAGGAATTGATACCAGGGTCCGCGCATGCTAGGTAAGCATTCTAACCCTGAGCTACATCCCAACCTACTTACTATGGTTTTGATAAATTTATTTTGTAATAGAGAATATCTTTAAAGGTTTAAAATAGAAGAGTAATCATAATTTTAGTCAGAGTCATCATTTTTTTATTGTAGGCATTAAATTAGAAATGGTTATTATTCTATAAAAGGCTTAATTTGTTGATATTTTTGTTATTCATTTTAAGACTTAGTCTATCAATATTGAATCTTGCATAATTTTCAAGTTACACTTAATAACCTCTCTGTAAAACATAAGGGCTGACCAAATTAAATCAAAGTTTCTACTAGTGTTCCTTAATTGCATCTTGCATTTTGAATATAGCTTATTAAAACATGACTTCCAAGACATGGGCCTTTTCAGACTCACCACCTGCTGTTTCTCCTCATGCCCAGTACATCCTACAATGTAATACACAATTGTTTAATGACTCAATCAAGTATACCTTTTTCTTCTTCTCCCGAATATTTCCATATTGTGGAAATTCCAACCCACTACTTTTCAACTGAGTGGCCACCACCAGCAGGTGACTGTGCTAGGTTTTATTCTCCTGATAACCTTATCACAACCTATTTGGACAGAAATGTCAACAAAATTAAAATGTGAACACAGCTGTCAGAGTAGCAATAACAGGATAGTAGAGGCAGGTGATACCAAAGAATACAAAGGATGGCCATCAAAAGTTTGAGGTCTGCTAGGCAACTGAGTGAGGCCCTGTTTCAAAATTAAAAATAGGCTGGGGATGTAGTCCAGGGTTTGGGTGCTTGTCTAGCAAGGGTGAAGCCCTGGGTCCTATCTCCAGCACTATCAAAAACAACAGAGAAGAAGAAGAACTGGTTAATTTAGCCTATGTGAATTTGACTAAATGAAGAATAAGTGGTATAGATGACTTTAAATTTTCTTTCTCTTCTTCATGTCCTCCCAGCTCTTAGACTATTAGACAAATAAATTTTAGAAAGAATGAATTTTGTATACTTTAAATATAATTTGTCTAATTTAATACCACATTAACATACAATCAGGAACTTGTGACTTCTCCAGTGAGCAAAGAGATTATCTGTACACTTTCTTTATTAAAGTGACTTAGCCAACTGAAGAGGGAAAAGGCAGATGTAGGCATCAGCAGTGGCTAACATCCTTTATCAGGCAAGGCATTTTAAAATGAATTCTCACAAACTGAGAAATGAGACTGAAAACAACCATATAAATATCTTTGATAATATATTGTTAGATGAAGTAATAAGGAGGGACATACATTATGTATATTTATCATAAATGCAAATATACTATGGCTTAAAGTTATTAGAGATTATATTTGAGTTAATTTCCAATTGGATATAAACTGTACAAACACTTTTTATTTATTTGTTTGTTTGTTTAATTTATTTTCTGCAGTGCTGGGGATTCAACCCAGGGTCTTCTGCATGTGAGGCAAGCACTCTATCAACTGAGCTATCTCCCCAGACCAATCTTGATTTTTAACATTAAACATAGCAGGAATTTCTGAAGTATTCACTTAAGATTAAATGATTTTAGGAAAGTATACTGACATAATTTATTTTCAATGGCAATACAATCCCTAACATTCCAATATTTACTGAATTTAAGCAGCTAAAAACAACCTTTGGATTAAATGTTTTTGCTCCTCAGTATTTTGCAGTGAATACTTTTTTTGTAGAAAGTGGTAGGCTACAGCAAAATGTGTATATTTGCACTTGTTATGTGTCTTGCAAGGGTGATATTCACTTAGAGCCCAAGTTGTTTTTTCCAAAGACTTTATGTAAAATAACATATGAACTTTGTCACATGTTCTGAAAGTGTTAGGGAGTTTCTGATAATATAGTTACAAAATACTTGGAAACCACAGAAGTCTGCTATCCAATTATTATTTTGGTTGAGTAGTTTCAGAAGGAAAAAAACAAAGAACACCTACTAACAGTCAATACCCAGTACAGCAGCCATAATGCACAGTTCAGGGCAGTCTTCTTGTGGGAAAGTACTGCTTCTGTAGGCTTCTCAGTCACATCCACAAACACACAAGGCACCTGTTACCAGGAACCATGTGCAGCAATGCAACAACAGCATGCTGTGACCCAGAGGGTTAAGAAAGGTTCAAAGAGCAATAAATACTGCAGTATATACCTGAACAATGAGTGCAATTTCCTCAGCCATTACAGATATTGTCAATATTTGAAATGGAGTATTTTTGCAAAAGCAAGCCTATTTTCTACTCAGTCTCTTACCTGTGAATCACATATTTTATATAATAATAAAACAATTAAGAGCTTGTGGTTTGAACTAATGGATCTCAGTCTTTAATGTGTTATGAGAATCATGCAGAAGTTTTGCTAAGTTGGCCCTGAGAATTTGTACTAGTTAGTTCCTTTGAAATATGATGTCGCTGGTCCCACATCACACTTCTTAGAACCATTGTTTAAAGCCTTAGCTATATTTTTCACTTTTCTCTAGAGAATAAGCTACTCTTATCCCATTAGCTCCTGATCTGGAGTTTTGTCTGCAGAGTTTCTCAATATGTAATCACTCAAATGAAAAGAGTGAAACAGTACCAAAAAGACATTTACAATTTAAAATTAAATTTCAATAGACAAAGGATTCAGCAAACTAGAGGATTCTCTGTTACCTTTACCAATGCCAAGATTTTGTGTGTGTGTGTGTGTGTGTGTGTGTGTGTGTGGCAATGGGGAGTGAACCCAAGGACAATCTACCTCTGAGCTATATGCTCAGGTTTCTTCTTTTTTTTAAGATAGTGTCTCACTAAATTTTCCAGGATTGCTTTGAACTTGTGATCCTTCTGTCTCTCTCTCTCAAGTAGCCAGAATTACAGGCATGTACTACTGTACCTGGCCCAATATCACTTTTAATTTCCCCAAATTATAAATTATAGAGACATATGGTTATTCCTTATTTATTTTGGTAATAGGGATAAAACCCAGGTGCATTTTATTACTGAGCTATATTCTCAATTGTTTTTTATGTTTTAGCTAAGTTGTTGAGGCTAGTCTCAAAATTGTAATCCTCCTGCCTCAATCTCCTGATTCACTGGACTTAAAGGCAGGTAATGCCTGGTGGATTATCATTTGTTTGGAATCTGGGGTCTTATACTTAGTCCTTTATTTTCAAACTCATTGTACTGTAGAAAACATTACTGCTGTGGTCTGCAAGTGTGTGTTTCTCCTAAAACACACATGTTGAAACCTAATCACCACTGTGCTGGTATAAGGTGTGTTCACTGGATGGTCATTAGGGGAGAGCTGTCTTGTCCCTTTCCACCATGTGAGCATAGTAAGAAACTGCTGTCTGTGAACTAGAGCAAGCCCTACCAGATACTGAATCCTTGATCTTGGGATTCCTAGTTTGCATAGCCATGAGAAGTAAATTTATTTATAAGGTCCACAGTTTTCAGTACCTTGTCGTAGCAGCCTTCACAGACTAATACAATTTTCTTCTTCTCAACAAACTAAATTTGTATTTTTAAAATTAAAAAAGAAATGCTGATGTGTTGTTTTTGTTTTCAAATAGAGAAAAGTTAAGTACATTGAAGATAATTCTTTAAGAAGTAGTATTTGTTTCACTGTTTTGCTATTGTTTCACTGTTTGCTTTTGTTTTTATTTTGATTTTTTTTGGGCTGGGAGTGGGTAGAGGTGATGTACCCCATTGAAATAGTACAAAGAAATAAAACTGCAAAATAAACCAGTTCCACATTTAGTAGGATATTAACTTGGGTTTTTTGCCAGACACTGTGGATAAAGTGAGATACATGAAACAAATTTGGCTTGGCTCTACACACCATGATTGAATCCTGTTACATAGCACAGGTGATAAGAAATTACCAAATATTAAAAAAATTAAAAATAACAAGCTGGTGATATAGCTCATTTGGTAGAGTGATTGCCTTGTAAGCCCAAGGCCCTGGGTTCAATCCCCAGCACTCCAAAAAAAAAAAAAAAAAAAAAAAAACAAACCAAAAAAACCCAAAATGTTTTCAGGAAGGTACTAGGTGTTTTATAACAATACTGGCAGCACATGGAGACCTCTAATCCTTGAGGCTGAAGAAAATATGGCAGTGATAATGTCATGCCTGCAGGAGTCATGAACCCAATGGATGATGACAGCAATTTATATGTTGAACATGGTAAGTTCATTGAACATTAGCTGAATGCCTTATGCATTTAATTAACAGAATACTTCTGATATAACAATGCTTCTGCTTACACAGTACTGTCAACAGTTTTCCAAACAAGTATAGCACACTTGGAGTATTTTCTGCTTAATAATAAAATTGAAGTCACCCAGTATGAAGAATTAGAGCAAGTATTTCCTCTATGGCTAGGACCACACTTGCTCTAACAATGGATGAAGAACTCTAGGAATACATTATCCATGGGTCATCTACATTAAAGTCTAACTAGATCTCTAATTTTAGAAGATGAAACAATTTATATTACCATTCAACAATGGGTATTAATATTGTAGCAAACAATGGGTGTAAAATATTAATATTGTAGCAAACCCTGTACCAGACTGTAGGGAGAAAGTGTGGACACATTAGGAATGCATCCACTCTTTATGGGTTATGAACAGTAGCAATACACATACACAAGGATTTAATGATATGCTAAAGTGTTAAATGGAGTCACAATCAGAAATGGTCTGAGGGTGAAGGTGGGTGGACCCCTGAGGTATGTGTACTCCAGGAACATAAAGAGCTGCTAGCTTGATTATTTGCAGTCCAAATAATCAATCTGTTCTCATAACACTGGTACTTTTTATTAACAAAGTACATATTAGTAGCCTTATTAAAAATAAAGAAGTGGTTTGAGATATAACTCAGTTGGTAGAGTGCATGCCTCCCATGTAAAAGACCCTGGGTTAAATTCCCAGCACAACAAAAAGGAAAAAGAGAAAGAAAGCAGTGTTTAATGTTAATTCAGTAATCTAGTTGTGAAAAAGTGCTGTAGCAGAAAGGAAGAAGAAAATTTATGAAGAAAGGAAGGCAAATCAAAACAGATGTTCAATGACTTTAGCCCTCTTCCTAACTTAGAGTAGAATTTATAGTTAGCTTGCTTATGGTAAGATAGTTTCATGTGCTAAAATTTCTGCTTGGAATAGCAGAAAACTAATCCTGTTAAATTGTTCTGCAAGTCCATCACTTAGGAGTTCTCTAGGCAAAGGTAAGACAGCCAAAGATAGGACTACATGAATCTGTGACCCATAACTACACTATAGAAGGCTGATGAGTAAAGATTTGTATAGTTCAGAACCCTGGGTATGCACTCATACCTTAGATTCAAAATGATGTTGAACTGAATGGTTGACTGACTTACCAGCAATTTGGTTGTTATTTTATGATTTGAAACTTAGACCTTGCTAGTGTGTCCTTTCTAAACACTGTGTACATGATCATTTTCCATGGAAACCAGTAACCTGGGCATCAAGTGTAATCTAATTCTAATGTACCTTAGGAAACCTGTAAGGGTAGTCTTCAGTCAGGATCACTAGTGGTAGTGCTTTCCTAGCTGCCTGATCAACATGACATTCTTTCCTCCTCAACAGTCTTTCCTTCAGGTAATATGTTGGAGGATGCTTAAGCACACTAAGAAAGCACAGCATCTTCAGTTTGTTGAGTGTGGTGCACTCATTGGTTGTTCAAGTCCATAGGTCCAAAACTCCATCCCCCAGTCAGGCTGAGGTCTCAGGGACCTGAAGGTCCATATTCAGGAACCTGAGGTGAGAGATTCAGGGTCAGGAACTGCTTACCATTGATTTGAGGGTAGGACTTTGGTAAGGTATGTGGAAACTGTTGATTCACAGCATACTGCCTTCTCACACTTGTTACCAGTGAAAATGAAAGGCCAAGAGAATCACTGCCCTCCCAAAGAAGGGAACTGCACCTTTTCTAACATTTCTTGAAAATATGCATTTGAAAATTCACACACCTCAACGTAGGTGGCAATGCAAAAACATTCATGGACTGATTCTGTTCTACTAGAGAATGTCACAAACTATCTCTTATAGGCTTTCTTTTTCTTGGACTTCTGCAATGTTTGCCCATCATTTTCTCATTTCTGCCTGACACTTGGAACAGTACCACTTATCCTTTGACTTTTGACTGAGTCCCAAGTAGAAGAAGTAGAACCATCCAATGAGGGCACTTGCTATTTCTGCAAGGTATCATTTCTCCATAGGCCACCTGATTGCACAGAGAGTATCTGGGCTCATTTTCATCACTGGGAAGGTTTGCATCCTTCTGTGCTTTGGCAGTGCAGGCTGTTCTTTGAGGTCTTTGCACTCTTTTCCTTGGGTGTTCCTGAGGTGATGTCATCATGGTCATAATTATTTAGATACATTCATAACTTGATTCACATTGTTGAGTGGCCACAGTGTAGTCTTGTAATTCATCTTTTCTGCCTGTGCAACTGTCTTGTTCTTTTCCTTCTCTTGGCAGCTTTGAAGCTTTTGCCAGTAATGTCCTTGATCTCTTAAGGTGCCTCTAAGAGTTCCACGTGACTGTCCACTTGTCTTGTCTGGCTCTCTGCCAGCTCCTCCATCTGACTCAGGGTCTGAATCTTCTCATCACCCAGCACCTGGCTCCAAATCAGGGCTCTCTGGATGCAGCACAGCACTCAGTATTTTTGGGCACCATCTGTGTCTCATTTCAACTTCTCATAATGTTCATCCAGTTCTTTCAGGATTTCTTGGCATTTTGCTTCTATCTCTCACATTTCTGAGACATTTCTCTTCAGGTGTAAAGGCAGAGAGTCAATGGATGCTAGGTAATCCTCCACATAGTTCACCAGGTGGATCTGTTCCTGTTGGTAGACTCAGCATGGTTCAGACTGAAGCCCCCTCCACTCTGCATGGCTTTCTGCTTCCTGCACCACTCCCCCTAAAATCAGATCTGCAAAATGCAGAGCTCTTGCTCTCCCATGATCCCTGGTTCTCCCAGGAATTCTGACCACCTGGCTAGCAGTTGCACAGGCCCAGGCCACAGTACCCAGCATGTACTAGTGGGCTGTGGAGGACGGGGCTCCCAGATGAACCCCTACTGGCCAGGCAATGTGCAGGGTGGTGGAGGCACCCAGAAGGACCCCACTGTTCTGGCTGCCCTGGGTGGAAGGGACTCCCAGGTGAACCCTCACTAGTAGGGGTGGGTGGGCTGCTCATAGTAGCACACACCCCAGAGAGGGTTGCAGGTCAAGTCAAGGGCCACTCACTGCAGTTCTGGGGTAGGGGGGCCCAGTCTGGTGGGCAGAGCTGCACTTGCCCCCTTAGTGGACATTTTTAAATGACCCTATCATGGGAAAGCCCTGAGCACTTCAGACCATTTAGTGAGCACCCTCCAAAAAAGCCTCTCTAAACTCACCCTGTGAGGCATCGTCTCTGACCCAGGAAAGAAAACTGAGTAATCTGGCACCAGGAGGCCCCATCCCTGAGATGCAGCGGGGATGTGGAGGCGTCCACATCCCCAGGACCTCCACAGAGCCTCTCATGGGAGTTCGCCACATCTCGTGCTCACCAGTGCCCAAACAAGGACAGGAGGGTCAAAAATAGCACTTTGCTCTTGTGGGATCATTTCCCCTGTGGGTGCCTCTGGCCCCCAAAGCAGATCTCTTGTGGTTTGGGACTCAGACAAGGCAAGTCCACATTGGGCAGAGCCACGTGGGAGCATGCCCAGGCCGCTAGAGTTTTTTGTGCATGCCTAGCTCTCAGGTGATGCCAGGAATGGACAAGCAGATGTGCAACTCAGGTCCAGACCTGCCCACTCCATGTGTGCTGGTGTTCTGGAGGCCTCCGCATCATGTCCTGTGTTGGTGTCTGGCTGCTTCAGAGCTGGTGGAGACACACTGCCTGCACCACATGCTGTTCTGTTTGATGGATGCCATCCTGCCCTGGGATAATGTCGAAGCCCTACCCTGGGGTCAGTTGGACACCCTGTCCTCAGGGAAGACCACCCTTGGGAAAGGCAGTTCACTCCAGTAAGGCCGCTGTCCCCGGTTAATGCAACCTAATGCCTCCCTCAGGTAAGGCCACCTCAGAAAGTCTACTGCTCTAGGAGAAGGCTGCCTCCTATGGATCCTGGGTCAGCATGCTGTCCTTGGGGTAGGCCACCTCCCTCAGGTTAGGTCACCCTCAGGTAAGGCCTCTACCCTTGGCGGGTACTCAGTTTTGTGTTTCTTGGGGCAGTGGGAGCTTGGTCTGAGACCAACCACAGAAGTCAGGGTCTGGATATTGGGGATCCAGGACAGGGAGGCCTTGGGGGCTGGGCACAGATGGACAAAAGGCCAGGGACTCTGCATGCTCAACACATCATGTGGCATCAACTGCCATTGGTGACGTACCCTCTCTTGGTAAGGTCGTCGCCTTTTGGTCAGGTTACCTTTGATCAGAGCAGGGCAAGGCAGGGTGGGGTAGGATGGGGTGGGGGGGCAAGGCAAGGCAAGGCAAGGGGTGGTGGGGCAGGGCAAGAAGTGGTGGGACAGGGCAGGTAGGTTTGGGGATTGGGACAGGGTGGAGCGTCTTGGAGCATTACCGGAAGGTAGCTTAAGGTGGGACAACTGTGTGCACATTAGTGTAGCAGAATACTTACTTAGCATGTGAGAAACCCTGGTTTGGATCTCAGCAGCACACACACACACACACACACACACACACACACACACACACACACATACACACATACCACAATAAATCTTCCTAATTTGGATGACTTTTTTCTAAGAAAAATTTTCAAATCCTTTTTAGAAGATAGAAGCAGAATGGTGATATATTTAATGTCAGCTATCATATGGCATGATATTTAAAACCACTCTATATGCAATTTATCAGGATTCAAATCATATTATTTAAGAGAAGATAGCAGTTGCTTTTTGTAATTCTGATACATTAATTAACACAATCTTCTGAAATCAATTTCTTTTCTAATTTTCAAAGTTAGAAAGTGCATCTATTTGTCTTCCTAAAGTTGTACATTCATCAGAAAGATTTCTCTTTTTCCTTGCATTCCAGGGGATGGGCCTATTGTCACAGGAAGTGCCATGACTAGGTTTTATCATAATACCAGTGCCCCTGTGGCTTTCAGATCAAAGTCATGTATACCTCTCATAGTTATTGAATTTATTAACAAAGTGCATACAATTTTTATTATATTTAAAAGGTCATCAAATTTGAATTAGTAGAAGCAGGGATTTGACATGTTATATTATGAGCTGAACATAGTGCAAATTAGTTTGGTCATTTTGGGAGTTTGGCATAATGACTTCTGCCCTGTTCTGTGATCAAAGTCTGGTCTGCACCATTTTTTGGCAGTGAGAATTGAACCAAGTGACCATTGTACAATGTTCTAGGCAAGCACTGAGCTACATACATCCCCAGCCATTTAAATGTTGTATTTTGAGACAGGGTTTTGCCTAATTGCCAGGTGGTTCCCAAATGTCATCCCCCTTCCTTAGCCTGCCATGTGCTGGGGTAACAGCACTTGGTGTCAAAGTGCCTGTCTTGTCCTGTAGGATTGATGTATCATATGCTTCTAATGTGTCCTTTTCTAAACAGACCATGTCCATTTTCCCTTGTCAACAGCCAGTAAAGGCTTTTTTGTTTTGATGTATGTTTAATATGAACTTGCATTATGATGAGACACTACTGTTCATGATAATCTAGCTGTGCAATCCACTCAGAGGAGAATTTTTATTTTGATAGTGTCCACATTTTCAGGTCTAACACATTTTGTGAGAAGAAGTGATTATTTGATTTATACTTGATTACATAAATAAGATATAGTTCTTTTATTTCTTTTTCTTTTGTGGTGCTGGAGGTTGAACCCAGGGCCTCCTGCATGCTATACAGGTGCTCTACAGTTGAACTGATCCCCAGCACCTAGATCTATTATTTATCATAAATTTAGTAACCAGATAGAGTGATAATAAAATCACTTATAAGCTCAATTTAATTTGGAACATTCAAGAGTTTGGGCTTCCAATAATGGTTTGTGATTTCTAAAAGGAAAAGTAATTTTCAAAAACATAAGAACATCTAAGATCATCCATGTACTATGTTTCCCCAGTTTCTCCACTTCCTGAAGAGCATCATGGAGGCAATGGACTCTGGCGTCCTTCTAACCTGATCTACTCACTAGGCATCATCCACTGTGGTTGCCAATCCTGTTTATCTTTTTCTTCTCTTTGACTATTTGTCAAATGACAATTTGAATTTATTACTGCTAAAGAATATGAATAGAAATAAAAAAGGACAAGGATTCTTTGGAATCAGTGACCCATTCACAGTGAAAGTCCCTCTGTTGAGGAAGTTCAGTCATGAGTTAAAATAGTCTCTAAAATATTATTTTTTCTCTAGTGCAAGTGATCAAGTTTTTAGAAGCCACAACTACTACTTAGTGACTGCATAAAAATATAAGTTGATGTATGTGTGTTTTTATTTCAACATAAAACCTGTAAAAGTGGTGCTATCTTGAATTATATATTAGATGAAATGGCTTAATTTTCTGTTAAAATACTTTTGGGATTCATAGTAAAATACAGAACTAGTTAGAATGTCAGTTATCAGCAATTATAATTGTATAAACAACCAAGTGTTTGAAAACTTATAATCATGTCTTAAGGATTTATTTTTGAGTAGTGTTTATCTTTATACAGAAATTGCAAAGAAAGGGCAGAGATTTCTCAGGTAACCTCATTGTTTTTCTTTTGATATGTTTTATGTGCACTGTCTCAGATGAGTTAACGTCCTAGAAAAGATGTCATGAAGAACAACACTAGTGTGCTATCACTAAATGCAGTTGTATTTCCTTCAAATTCTCAGTTCTGCCTCTTCCTGTTCGATGACCCAGCAGATTCCAAATGACATTCAGTTCCTGTCCCTATAGACTTCTCTTTGGGGGTAAACAGTTTATTAGGCCTTCCTTGTTCTGATGACCTTAAAAAGGTTAAGGAGGGTCTTTCAGATACTTTTTATATTGTTCTCTATAGGGGTTTACTTTTTATCTTCATATTTATCCTGGGGCTTTGGGTCTGGTGAAGGCAGGTCACAGAGGTGGATAGCATTTCTGTCATCTCAGTCCCCAAAGGGGAATATCCTGTTAGTACTGACTGTGTTCACCTGGCTGAGGCAGGGCCTTTCAGGTTTCTCATTGAGAAGTTTCTGTCTCTGTGTGTCCACATTGTCTGTGGTCTTCTGGAGGAACTCACTCTGCATGAAGCTGAAGAAATAGCTGCCTTGTGGCCTTTTAATACTACCTAATATCCATACAGTAGCATCTAAAACTCATAAAAGAGCTGTCCTGTGGACTTTATGACTAAGGCAACATCCATAAGGTAGCCTATAATATAATAGTAATTCTGTGGCATTTGATATTAATATTATATCCACAATGTGACCTTTAAAACTAATATAGTTGTTCTGTGGCCTTTAATACTAATAACATATCAAAACTTGCCCCTGAACATGAAATAGTAGCTGCCCTATGATCTTTAAATACTATACTATATAGTATTTCCATTCTATAGCAATTAGAGTTAATATAATAGCTTGCCTATGACCATATTAATATGATAGCCAATTTAAAATAAAGTAATTGCTCTCTTGTGACCTGTAATACTACATGGTATGCAAACTATGAAATCTACAAGTAATAAAAATCTACTGACTCTTAATACTTATGTAAGGTATATACTCTTAAGTAATATAGTAACTGAATTGTTGTCTTTACTGCTAATATATTATTCATCATATAAACTCTAAAACTAATACTATAGCTGTCCTGTGAACTTTATTATTAATAAACTATCCATACTGTAGCATCTAAGAGAACACTAAGAGCTAACCTGTGGCTGTTAGTATTGATGTATTGTCCACACCATAGCATGTAAAGCCAATAACTGCCCTGTGGTTTTACTATTATTAAGACATCCATAGTACAGCATGTAAAATTAATATGCTAGATTCCCTGTAGCCTTTAATGTTAATGTATACATTACACAGCATCCAAAACTAATATAAGAGCTACCTGTCAGCTTTTCACACTAAAATGATAATCCATGTTTCATGTGTACTGTGCTTAATTATTAATGTCATATCCATACTATAAGAAACCAATATCATATATGACCTGTGGCTTTTAATGCTAATAAGATACCCATAGTAACCACCTAATGCTAATATAATGGCTGCCATATGCCCTTTAAAAATAATATATAAAATAACCATAGTTTAGAAAGTAAAATTAATATAACTTATTGTGGTTATAACACTATTTTGATATCACAATGTAGCATGTAAAATTAATATATTGCTTCTCTGTGGCCTTTTATGTTAATATGCTATCCACACTATAACATTCAAATGTAAAGTCAAGTCTGCCTTGTGCAGTTGTAGAAAATGATAATCCCTTTTACATGCAAGTGGCCTTATTGGGAACATTATGTACACATTATACTATCAAAACTTGATAAAATTGCTGTCTGGTGGCCTTGGGTATTCAGATCTTTTCCATATTGTAGCATGTAAAAAATGTTAAAATAGATGACCTGTGGACTTCAGTGCTCATTTGAAATTCACCTTGTAGCAGTGAAAACTGATAAGAGAACTGCCTTGTGGCCCTCAATACTAAAACGGTATCCATATTATAGGTTTAAAAACTCTTAATGAGGCAACCTTGTGGTCTTTTGAATGGAAAAGAAAATCTTTGTGGCATTCCCTGTTGTCATTAGTTATGAATGTCACTTGTATTCATGCAGATCATATGATGTCATATATAGTGTGGCCTTGAGTGTTAATATGATAACATATGGTGGCATTTGTTGCTAATGATGGCCTGCAGATCTTTAGTAATAATCTAATATTCATGTAGAGCTTCAATTCTCATATAGTAACTGCCCTGTGGCATTAATGTTACTAGGAAATCTGTATTTGAAAACTGAAATTAATATTACAGCTCCCTGGGACTTTCCAAATTAGTAAATTATCCTCCTAATGGTATTTAAACTAATATCACAGATGCACTGTGGCCTTCAGTACTGACCAGATACCCATTTTATAGCATCTGTAACTGATAAAATAGCTGCCTTTTTGATTTTATAACTGAAAAGAGATTTAAATTATAACATAAAAAGTGATAAAGTTGATACATTTAGACATTTAATATTGCTATGTTGTCCACGTTGTAGTATCAAAACTTGATCAAATAGCTTCCCTGTATCCATTAGGACTGATAGGCTATTCCCATGGACCCATAAAAACTTCATATAACAGATGACTTATAGCCTTTAGTATGATATGACAAGCATATTAGAGCATGGAAAGTGATAGAGTAACTGCTGCCAAGTCTTTGGCAGTGATAGTTATCATAATGGAACACAGGAACTACAAGATGCTGCCTTGTGACCCTCAGTACTGAGATGGTATCCACATTGTAGATTTTAAACATGATAATGTGCCTGCCTTGTTGCATATGGTACCAAAATGAAAATTCATTTTACATGCCCTGTGGTCTTTAATATTAATGTTATATCCATAGCACAGCATCACAAAATAATATTATATATAAATTGTGGCCTTTAATTCTAATATGATACTGTTAAAAGTATCATTTATTACTCATATGATTTCTCCATTTATCTTTTAATAATAATATAATATCCACATATATCATTAACACTGATAAAATAAGTGCACTGTGGCATTAATACTAATGTATTATCTGTATTTTAAACATATATGATACATCAGCTCTTCTGTGGGTTTTAATATTAATAAATTGTCCATATCAAAATGTAAAAGTGATATAACATGGTGTGGTGGTGAATCCTTGTGGAACCCATCACTGCTGGCCATCAGATTCCACCACTGGCTGTTGTGTTTATGGGGTTGCTTGGCAAGAGCTATTTCACCATTGACAGTAAATGCCCAGCAAGGGTGCTTAAAAGCAATTCCTTATGTTTGAGAGGATTAAGTCAGAGACTATGGAAGTCCCCAGGGGAAGAGGTATACAAGACTTCCTGATGAACTCAGTCCAGAAGAAATTGGCTGTCTTATGCTTGGAGAGCAAGATTCACAGATTCCACCAGGTTGCCAGGATTGATGACTTAGCTGCAGTAAAATGTTTTTTTTTTTTTTTTTAATCTCAGGGAGGTGATACTGATGAACCTGATAAAAGACACGTGTATGGGGAGGTCTGTGAGGTCAGGGGCTGAAGGTCAAGGGGCCAGTTGGGGGGAAAGGGACTGATGGGCTCCATCACTCAGGCTCTGCTCGTGGGGCAGAGCAGAAGGGAAATCAGCTCTTCTTTCACCAGGAGGTGACTTTCAGATCCCCATGGAGGCCTCTGTACTGGGGACCTGAATACCTTGGTGGTTTCACTCAGACCCTCTTAATGAGCAGTAAAACAAAAGCAAAATTTCAGCTGGTTTCCCTGTAGACTGTTTAACATTTAAGTACTCACACCAGTTTAATGTTCATGTACACACTTTCAAAAGTATGTTATATACATTGTAGAAAAGTGAATAATGAGAAAAATATTGCTCATAATATAGCAACATGAGGGCTAAAAAGGAGTTCTTCAGATATAATCCACTATGTGTTGTCTACTGAGAGAACTTACAAGAGCTCTTTGAATGGAGAACATGGCCCCACTGTTTATTTCTTCCTTTATAACATTGTTGTGAAAGTTACAAAAGAAGAAGAAGCTTACTTCTCACAGGCTTGACTCACTAGTTAATTAAATTCTGAAGGATAACTTGGTATTCTCTTCAGCTAACCATCTTCAGAGCAAGATTTGTGGAAGAGCCCTGAGTTTCTGCCATGACTTTATTGTTACTTTTCAAGAGAGCAGACAATAAAGTTCACTGGCAGATTGCTCACTTACCAAAGCACTGAACATAACGCTTTTCCAATTTTGTCACCACTTTGACAGACTATACTTAAAAATATCTGCCAATAGCATTCTGCACAACATTGCTTGTTCCTCTGTTCTAATAGAGTTTCCTGTAATTGTACCTTACTCTTTGTCTGTTTATGTAAGAGGGAGAACAAAGTATTGGTCCACAGCATCCAGGAAGTGCACACTTTCAGTCACCAGGCCAAAGGAGCAGCATACATAAGCAAAGGAGCAGTCTGCATAGGCTGCCTGCTGCTCCCTTAATGTCCCTTGCCCTGCCTTGTTCCCAAGGTACTAAGGATATCCATATGGGGTTGGGTCCTAGTGGAGGTTTTGTGGAAGGGAATACTCCTTGTCCCCCAAATGTGAGCTCTTTCTATGGTTAACAATATTGCAAAAATTAAAAAAAATAATAAAATATCAAAGTTATAACATTTTGGAATCCCACATGCATGTAGTATTATAAGGTCATGCTAACACTATGAAAATGTTTGTAGTGAGCAGGGCCTTGTCAATCTGGATATCAGAAAACATTATAAACTTTCACAAATTACTTGTTTGCCAATAGCCAAAAGATAACTGTATAGAACAGGATAAAATATAAAGAATGCAAATATATGGAAAAATATTTGGTATACTAGAATTGGTGGTTAGGTATGTATACAGTTTTAAATGTTGCACAGAACTTACCAATAAATCATCTATTTGAGGAGTTTTATGCAGTTTAACCTTAAGCAGCAGAGTCTAAGTATAACTCCTCTTGCATTCTCAAAACTTTGTAGCTGAGAAATGTATTTCATTTAATGTTAGAATTAAATTTCTTCTCTTACTAGGGGCAAACATATTTTTTTCTATATCCATAAATCACTTGAACATCTGCAAAAGAGTACTTTTCTTTAAGTCAGTTTAACTTTAGCAAGCTAAAGGGCATGCATCCAATCACCAGCACCAAAATAAAACAAACAAATAAAAGTTTTTAAAGATGTAGAAATAAAGCAAATCTTCATTTTACTTCATTCATTCTTAGAACAGTCCTTGCCAACACAAAATGTATAAAGAGGAATTTGTGTTTTCTTCTTGTACATTTCTATGTAGAAGTGAAAGAAAACTTTTTATCATATACAGGATTTTTTACTGGTTATAGACAAAAGACTTCACTTCTGACAAGTTCCACTTATGACAAATTTTTCATTTGAGAATATTTTTCCTTCAAACTATGCAAAACTTCTGCCTTCTATGCACTGAGGCTGAAGGTGAATTTACACTAGATGACATGGCAAATTGAAGTCTAAGCCTGAACTGCAGTTGCCTGAATGTGCACCTTTCCCTAGAAGCTTGTTCTGCCTTATGTGGTACATGAATGACTAAACACATATTTACATGGTTTACCAGACTTAGGGCACATACTCTAGCAAACATCTGCAACTCTTTATGTGGTTTTTTCCCTCTACACATCATTTTTCTTCACCCTGGCTATCTGAGATTGAACTCTGTGCAATGAGCAGAACAGCACAAATACTGGGCATTAAGAAAGCAACAGTTTCCTCCCCTTCAAGCAGCAGTTTGATTGCCTTCTCAGATAAACAGCACAAAATAGAAGGTGCATTCAAGACATTTACAATGCTTAATTCTAATGTTCTTCCAAGATAGGCCTAATCTTTTGGGGATCCACATTTTCCAGACTGATGTTAATTCATATAAAGCATTTGCTAAGGTTGTGAAGGAAAGTGATTCTGAAAACAACTGATTGTCAACACCCTAATTCTACAGCTATACACACACAGCAGCACCAACTCTCAAAGTCCCTGACTTGACACACCACCTTGAAATTTGGAATTCGTCATTTCCCATGTTATCCATGGATATCAGAGGCAAACCCTCTACCACAATCCAGGATTTTTATTCTATTACCAATTAAAAATGTATGTTCTCTAATCTTCTAATAAAAATTAAACACCTAATTTTCCTTAAATTTATTTCTAAAAGAAACTATTTTTTCCAGATTAAATGAAATAATAGGCATATTAGAATAAAACTTTCAATACCTGAAAAAGTGACTCTTCCTGATGAGGCTTCCCCTCATGTGATGTATTTACAGATCTGCATTTCTACTTTAAATTTTAATTATAATTATTATTATTATTAAATTATGGGGACATGGGAAGAGAGCAGCATTATGTGATGGAAAAGTTTGAAGGAAGGAGGATAAAAAAGAATCTAGTTAGCCCCCTCTGCAATGAGTATTCAAAAGTTGGAAAGTCATGGTGCAGAAGAATAAGCCATTGTGTAGAAAAGCCAGTAGAAAAAACTAAAAGAGAGGGAAGTGTTTGTTTTGAGGGAATGGAGAGTAGAGGGCATAGGATGGGCAGATAATTATTTTAACATAAAAGCAAAGTAAAGAATATGAGACAAATAGGAAAGACTGGGGTGGAACATTTGCCTACCATGTGCAAGGTCTCAGGTTCCATTCCCACACACCCAATACCCCCCACACACACAGTAGATAGGGAATAAGATAGAGGATCAAGTCTCAAAAGATAAATGCTTAGGCACAACAGCAAATATCAGAAGTTGGAGAAAGGAGATGGTAGAGTCCACCTGGATGGCCAAAAGTAATACACTGACCAGAACACTGAACAGAAAGACTGCTAAAGAGCAGAGCAAGCCATGTGTGGAGATACAAGGCAGGAGGTCTTAACACCTTGCTCAAAGCTCATCATAACAGGTTTGTGTATTTTTATTACCTACTAGATTGGACACCTGTTATTCATTTTGTACACAACCACCACAATAGATTTTCCCAAACATCAATTCCCACCTGGGATAGCATCTTCCCTGGATATAGGAAGAAATTAATCAGGGCACTTCTTACTGTGAAACAGCATAGGCAGGAGAAATCTCTTTTTTTCTCACCCATACTGCCTACAACATTGTCATATACTCAAGAACATATCCACAGGTAGAACACAGGCCTGTACATAACAGCTACCCTTGAATCTTCTCCTGCATCTGTTTTGCACAATTTCCCCTGTCTCTTTGGGAGTTCAGAAATCCTGAAGCTGTCCTGGCCATAAAACCCAGTCCTATTCCATTTCACTGTCTTGCTGCTGGTTTCCACACCCATCCTCACCTGTGGTTCCCACAACACTGGTTTCCACTACTCAAGGTGCCAAAAGTCTAATACATCTTCCATAGCATCCTTTTGTCATATTAATGACAAAAATAAGATTATGATTGACACCTCAAGGGAGAGCTCAAAGGGTTTAAGAAGAATACCAAAGCCAGTCACTAGAGATTGTTTAAATATGAAACAGCAATTCAACATGTTGAAAGTGATGATCTATACACATATATAATTATATGACCAATGTGATTATGTGACCCATGTGATTCTATATCATTTACAAGCAGAAGAATGGGAAGTTATACTACATTTATGTATGATGCATCAAACTGAATTCTACTCTCATGTATAACTAATAAGAATAAATTTTGAAAAGTGACTGGGATCTGAAGGTGATCCCTGACATTTATAACTTGCACCCACAGAATTGAGACTCTGAGACTACAGCAAAACATCCTCCAGATGACCACACCAGTTTACCCACAGAAGAGAACAGCAAAGGACATTTTATCTGGACAGTTGGCAACTGATGCAAAGCTGGTCTGAGAAGACAAAGAATGACACTATGCTGAACAGTGAGCACTTAACTGCTGCCAGGGAGGAAGTGCTGGCAAGGGTGACCTGACCATCATTGCAATATACTGAAAGCAACCAAACACTCCATGGTGTCCTGATGGCTGCCCTTCTGGGATGGTGATCTGGGGTCCTGGTCATGGACTTCCTTTCACCTGTCAAACAACTGACTTGGAAGGTTGAGGCAGGAAGGTGTGAGTTAAAAGTCATCCTCAGCAATTTAGCATGGCCCTAAGCAACTTAGATGGAGGCAAGATTCAGAAATCTGATCAGATATCAGGAGCAAAAGTGATATCTACCAACATTGTTTCTCAAACTCTCAATGACCAGAACAGCACAAATGTTCACACCTGCCTGTTATCCTGGCATTTTGTGCACATCAAGACCAACAGTCGAGGGGTTCATCATGAGGGTAAAAGTTTATTTCTATCTATTGAAGGAGGAAAAGGATTGTAGTTGATCAGTGAGCAGAAAATGATAGCTTGGAGGCCAGGGAACAGGAGGAGAGGCAGGAATATGTGGAAATCAGAATATGCTCAGGTTTTCAGTATGTAGGAATATTTCTGGGATCATTCACACCTGTATCCCTAGCCATTTCAATCACAATCTGCTGATTCCTTCCTCATTCCTCTTTTTCTGCCTGGCATTTTTCTTGGAAAATTTCTAACCTGTAGATATCTGGGTAAAAGGCACAACCCAGTGGATGTGCTGGATCTTGCATACCATCCCATTTAGGGGGAGGTAGAGAAAGATGTTTTTCCTGGGCAAAGCTTTTTCTCTAAATCAGGGAATGCCTCAGCAACTCAGCCAGATGCTGTCAGTAAATCTAAAGGGGCAAAGAGAAGTGGTGATGGCTCACAGGTTCTGTGATACCAGGACTGATAATTGCTGGCAGAAAAAATAAAAATTCCTCATCCAATGTCCATGTACCTCTACTTATGTTTACAGCTCTTTCTCTCAAGTTTCAATGGAGTGACATATGTGGTTGAAAGTCATACTGGGATCTCTCAATCATTCAACTGCAATGTTTTACACTCTGAAAATGGCCTCACTTGATTTCCAGTGCTCCAGTGCCCTGAGAGCCAAAGATGGAAGAGCAACTCTATTAGAAGTGGAAGGGGCAGGCTTTAGGCATGGTGGGTGTGAAGGGCATGGAGGTTCCAGGCTCCCATACAGGTAACCCCTTTTTCTCCCTCCCCAGAGGCTTTCTCTGGGCCTTGGGCCACCTGGATATTGAGGACAGGCTTCCATGACCTCATGACTGCACCACAGACACAGTCTGACATCACAGTGTGTTGGCATGACAGTGTGGTGGCATCACAGTGCCCATGAAAACCAGAGGCACTTCCAGTCCTGGCCACTTCAGACCCAGATTCAAAACAAGTGCTGGCTCCACTGTGACAGTAAGAGGAAAGATGAAGGGAGCAAGGGCCAGTGGCCTTATGTTTCAAGAAATGGGATTCTAACCTCTTGACCCAGTTGAAGAAGAGCTATGGGGTGTGCAGGGTGCAGCTGAGTTGGCCGTGTATTGCTCCAGTTCCAGGCAGGACAGGGGAACCCGCTGAGGCCTGACAGCTCACACTACCCTTTAGGCATTCTAGGTGGCACTGTGCTGGATTGGCTCCCCAGGGCATCATGACAGCCCAGTCACCTAACTCCTGCTGCAGTCAGTGAGCCCCCACAAGGTCTAGGGTCCAGGCAGAGATGGAGGGCTTCATGAGAGCACATGGATCACCAGGCTTAAGTACTGGCCCCCCAGTGGCATTGCCTTCCAAATCTGATCCTCCAGATCTGAGCACATCCAGGCTGTGACTGAGTCAGGAAATTAGCCTAGGGCCCCGGCAGCCACATGGCATGATGGCAGCTGACAGTTCAGGGCCAGAGAGTGTGCAGCTCAGCTCCCTGGCTTAGGCTCTTCTTGAATTGGGAAACATCACACCCAGTCTGTTCGGTTTCCCGACCTTTCTGAGAATGCCCTAACAGGAGACAGCTGGAACCTGGAGAGTCAGTTTTCTAAGTAGAGGTGGGTGTCTGCTGTCATGGCTCATGAGGAGACCAGGGAGTCATTAAGTCAGCTAGTTGGATGGAGGACAGGAGGGAGCTGTCAAGCAAGGAGAGATGTTCTGTACTCACCCCACCTGCCAGGGCAAACCACCTTGGCTGCTGCCTTACAACTAGGCTGCACTCAGAAATTATCCAGTCATGATTTTTCCTGAGGTCCTTCAAGTCACCTTCAGATGCAGAAATACCTGGCCAACTGTGTTCACACAAGGGTTCATTCCCTTGACCAGACTAGTACCTCTGTGGCACAAAGCCCTCTGGGAAATTGCCAACAGTCCTTTTACCAGATGCTGTAAGATACAGAGCACAAGCCACTGGATGAAACAGAAGCCTGCTTTTAGCATGATGAACACATTTTCACAGGGCAGAAGACCAAATGTGAACATGCATCATGCTGAAAGAGGAATGACACAAAGCTTCAAGGCTGAATACTCCAAAATGAAGAGTCAGGACCTTTGGGGGGCATGAAAAATAGAATGGTGTTGGTGCTGAAAACCAACTTCAGTGAAGAGACACTAATGTCATTGTTTAAGGTCTTTGTCCAAATTCTAGGACATTTCTTTAGCTTCAATATACTGTAAAGAGAGAAATATGATGTAATCAGTGCCAGATTATTCTGTAAGCATCCATCATTACTGACCCTAATTCCCCTTGCAAGGACACCGATGCTCTTGAGAATTCCTGGCTCTTTCCTGTTGCTTACAAGTGACAGCTGATTATATGTATGCTGACTTTTAAGCTTTTCAGCAGATGACATCTGAGGAAAGGCTTTGCTTACACTACACCACCTACTCCATTGTCCTTCAATTCAAATGACTTCTTGTTGGGATATGCATCACTGAATCATGGCTCTGGAAATCAAGAGTGCACTTCAATATCAGAAATTTAGTCAAAACGCCTTGCTGAAAAGCAAAAGTGAAGACACATTTTATGGGAAAAACTTGAATATCAAAAGAGTATACCTTAAAGAACATCCAAAATGTGATAGCTCTTAGTGAGCAGGAAGAGTGTATCCTCAAGCATTTTCAAATTTTAACAACCTTTTTATTTCTTGGACATGCTTAGGTCCACAACCTATACACCATATGACTAACGTCTGCTTTCCTTCTTTCAGTGTGACTTCTTTCAAATAGGGCTTCTTGTGTCACTCCTGATCCTGCAAACACAATCCACTCATTCCCAGAATGATGGGGCATACGAGAACACCATATCCTTCTCCCAATTCTACACTGCATCTTTTCAGAACCTCCATCAATATTAACAACAGTCTCTATATGGGCTTCATTCCTCATGACAGTGGACTTCCAGTGATACTGGGAGAATAGGTTGCAAATAACCCTGTTTCTCCTGCATGCCATCAGCAATGGTTCACACGTATTCATCACCAAATCATACAATTTGACTTCAAATCACTTGCAACACAATGCAAAGGAAAAGTGAGAGAAGCACTTATCATTTTGAAGTTCCTGCCATTGCATCCTGGTGAGCATTATCTTCTTCAAGAACTTGCTGATGATATACCCCCATGACCCCACTTTTGAGAACAATCTAACCTATGAGTTCCTTGATTCATCTCAAGGAACATGTCCTCTTAAGAAATTCAGGTAACCAGGGATGCACTGCTAACTTTCACAGCAGCTCCATGCTGAAAGTGTGATTGAAAGTCTTGCATGTCCAACTAGTATTTCTTCAACTGTGCAGATTCAGTGGAAGAAAAGAGGAGAAAAAGTTGAGATGAGAAAAGAGAGTTTTTTTTTTTTTTTTCTCACCTACGAGAGGCTGGGGATTCAAACCACAGCCCTTGTGCCAGCTAGGTGTGTGCTCTCCAAAACAATCTATTTCTTAAGCTCCAGAGGAGCCCCTTTTAGGTACCCTCTAGATCCTCTTCTGGTCTGACTCTGTCAAATTCTCTGAAAAAAAGAACCCAGCCCTGGACAAAGCCAACAAATACCTAAGGTATTCCTCAACTTCCTTTTCATAGCAATCCTTCAAGGAAACTTTTGTGCACATCAAGACCCACAATCGAGGGGTGCATCGTGAGGGGAAAGGTTTACTCCTGTCTGTTGAAGGAGGAAAAGTGTTGTAGCTGATCAGTGAGCAGAAAATGATGTCACTGAGCATGGAAGCCCTGGGGCAGGAGGAGAGGCAGGCATTTGTGAGAATCAGAATATGCTCAGATTGTCAGTATGTAGGGAGATTTCTGGGATCATTCACACCTGGATCCCTAGCCATTCCAATCACAATCTGCTGATTCCTTCCTCATTTCTTTTTCTTCCTGGAATTTTTCTTGGAAAATTTCTAACCTGGAGATATCTGGGTAATAGGCACAACCCAGTGAACGTAGTGGATATTGCCTACCTTCTTATTTAGGAGGAGATAGAGAAAGGTGTTTCTCCTGGGCAAAGTTTTTCTCTAAATTAGAAAATGCCTCAGCAACTCAGTCAGATGTTGTCAGTAAATCTAAAGAGGCAAAGGAAAGTGGTGATGGTGCATGGTGTCTGGGGACCCAGGACCAATATTTGCTGGCAGAAAAAAAAATTCCTCAACCACTGTCCATCTGCTGCCAGTTATATTTGCAGCTCTTTCTTTCAAGTTTCAATGGAGTGAGGTAAGTGGCTGAAGGTCATATCCAGGATCTCTGAATCATTCAACTGTAATCCATTCCACTCTGAAAACAGCTTCACTTTTGATTTCCAGTACTCCTGTGCCATGAGAACAAAAGATGGAAGAGCGACTCTCTTCAAAGTGGAAAGAGCAGGCTTAGGGCATGGCGGGTGTGAAGGGCTCAGAGGTTCCAGGCTCTGGTAGGAAGACACACTTTATCTCTCTCCCCAGAGGTTTCTCTGGGCCTTGGGCCACCTGGATGTTGAGCAATGGCTTCCATGACCTCATGCACTGCAAACACTGCCTGAGGTCACAGAGGGGCAGCATGACAGCACGGTGGCATCATGTTTCCCATGCCAACCAGAGATGCTTCTGGTCCTGGCAGCTTCAGACCAAGATTCAAAACAAGTGCCAGCTCTGCTGTGATGGTAAAAGGAAAGATGAAGGGAGCGAAGGCCATTGGCCTGATGATTCAAAAAATGGGATACTAACTTCTTGGCCCATTTGAAGAAAAGCTATGAAGTGTGTGGGGTGCTGCCAAGCTGACTGTGGATCACTCTGGGTCCAGGCGGGACAGAGGACCCTGCTCAAGCCTGAGAGCTCACACTACCCTCCAGGCCTGCTAGGTGGCACTGTGCTGGTGTGGCCACCCTGGGCTACATGACAGCCTGGTCACCTAGGTCCTGCTATGGGCAGTGAGCCCCCACCGAGGTCTAGGGGACAATGCATGGATGGAGGGCTGCATGAGGGCACATGGGTCACCAAGCTTATCACCAGGCCCAGCAGCATTGCCCTCTGAAACTGCTCCTCCAGGTCTGGGAGCACCTGAGCATTGGCTGAGTCAGGCAACTGACCTAGGGCCCTACCAGCCACATGGCATGATGGTTGCTGAGAGCTCAGGGCTGAGGAGGATGCAGTGCAGTTATCTGATTTAGCTGCTCTTTTAATTCAGAAACATCACACCCAGTCTGGTCAGTTGCCCTTCCTTTCTGAGACTGGTCCCAGGTCTCCCAGGCCTGTGTGGATTGGTTGCAGCTTTGTAGCATCTGAGTTCTGTGCTATCCATCTGGTGCCTCTTTCCCTGCAGGGTGTGTCTGACTGGGCCTGCCAATGCAGGTGGGTGGAGGTTGGTTTTTCCAGGGCTCCATGGGTGGAAGGGTGGTCTGGCACATGGGGTGGGTCCAAAGGGACTCTGTGTCAGGAGTCTCAAAAGAGCATCTGGGTGGGAGTCTCCAGGGGCTTGGTAGTTGGGCCTAAGGTGTGAAGAACAGAACTTTTCCCCCATGTTTTCATGGTGCTTGGGCCTGTCCTTGCTTTCCAGTGCAATAAATCTTGAAAAGTAGGTGCACATGGTAGTGTCTGTTGCAGTCAGGAAGCCAAACAACCTACCCGTCTCCCCCTGGTCACTCTTTTCTGCACATTCCCTTAGAAAAAGTTGTTTTCTTTTTTTGGTTAATGGTCCCATCCAATCTGCACCCAGCCCTGTCCTCCCCAATAGCCAAAGATGGGGTGCTGGAGGAAACCTAGGTCCTGAGAAGACTCTGTCCCCTGCCCTTGAACCTTTGGAGCTCCCTTCAGTCAAGGGACTGAGGGACAAGGAATAAATGAGAGAGTGCCAAGTCCCTGCTAGGGACAACCTCACCAAGCCAGACCCACAACCATGGAGCACAAACAGGCAGAATTCCCTGCCTCCAGAAGGGCACATTCAGGCCTCAATTTCAGGAGAGTATTCCTCAGAAGCATATTAGGCAGTGAGTAAGTTCTTATGTCTCAAAATCCATCACCAGAAATCTCCCCCAGCACCCAGGTAGAGATCTCCTCCTTTGGTGGGGTGCTCTGCATTAAGAGAGTTTGATCCAGGAAATGTGTTTATGATACTAGTGGAACTGGCAGCATGTTGTGTCTCTGCTGTGAATAGGTTGCATGCATTTGAATTCTGGTGGACCCTTGCTGCCCATCTGTCAGCCCAGGGCCTCTGGTGAACCAGAAGCCGCACCAGAAGTGAGAGGAAATGTTCAGCCCTTGGAGGAGAAGGGTTGAGGAGAAAGGAGATGGACAGGCCAGTTGACCTGTGGATAAGTGTAGGGGAAAGAGGAGAAATTCAGACCCTAGGTGAATGGTTACAGAAAGCACCCAGGTCAGTGTTTTGTACCATCAACCATTAGGGTGCTTAGAAAGAAATTCTAGAGGGTGTGTGATGTTGGTCTCCTCTCTCATGTTCACTCTTACTGTCCTGTGCAGGTGTTGCTGCCCTCAGGGTCACATACCACACATACTTGATCTGATTATTGATAGATAGGAAGAACAAGCTCTGTGATGGAGAGGATGCAGAGATTTCTGGCACAGCTGAGGGAGTGCAAGGGTTGATTACAGCCCCCAGCAGAGCTGGTGACCCTGGTAGGCATGCTGTGCCAAGACATGCAGGATGACCCTGCCAAGGCACAGCCACTAGTTGCTGCCATTCTGTAGAGCCAGCTCCACCTATACCTCCTGGACAACGTGAATGTGGTTCTGCTGTGTGCCTGTGTCCTGGTATAGCAGAAGAAACTGCAGGCAGCCTGCTGGCTTCTAGAGGTCAGTCTGGATGGTGGGACAGGGTGCAGAAGTAGGTGGAGGATGCTTCCACTATACCCAAAAGGACATAATCTCAGTCAGGGTGACCTACCTTCACTGGATCAACTTAAACTGGCTTGGAAACAGGAAGTAAACTACCTAATCATCAAGTCCATGTTCAGTGGTCATCGTGTGCCACACTGTGCTAAATAATGAAAAAAAATCAATGGAAAAGACATGGTCCACCTTTGGAGAGCTATGTCCTTGTCTTGTAAACCCAGGATCTCAATCTGCAGTAAGTCATGTTAGAAATACAAAGGTACCACAAAAAAATGATGCCATGCACAAAAGTGAGTGGGCAAGGCAAATCTTTACTTCTTGTAGAAGGCTATGCTACAAGAAACTGCCTAGCAAGTGCCTGGGTGGGCTGTCCACCTGCTTTTATCTCTAACCTAATGCAGTGCTGCCCTTTACTCTGACATGAGGAGTTTGGGGTTACAGTCTACTCAACTGACTAATTTTAGAATTAGGGCAGGGAAAAGGGAAGGGTTACAATTGGATCCAATTAAGGTTGAAAACTAGATTCTGAAAATGAACTACCAGACCTATTTCTCACACTATGAAGAGCAGAAGTGTCTCTCTCATCATCTGGTGGTACATTGGATCTCAGCACATTTGGCATCACAACCTGTCCTTATTGATAGAGAGCCACTTGTAATCATTATTTGCCCATCTACTATGAGGATTGTGCTTATGATTAAAATGTGTCTGGGTGATTCTGGGCATGGTCCAAATAGTGATATGTCTGGCCCAAAGTGATATTTTTTGTACCAGGGATTGAACCCAGGGACACTCAACCACTAAGCCACATCCCAAACCTTTTCTTTTTCATTTATTTTTATTTTTAATTTTAAAACAGAGACTTACTAAGTTGTTTAGGGCCTGGATAAGTCCACCCAGCAGCCAGAGGGAACTGTAAAGAGAAGGTGTACATCTGGTAGGACCCCCAGGAACAGTCTCTGCCAATTTTCAGTTCTGTGTCAGGGTCCCAGTTCCCTTAAAGGGTAAGTGACCTCTTCTTCATCCTAAAACTCCCAAGACATTTCTGTGTAGGACCTGTTGATATTTTTCTCCCTCTGCCAGATGTTGTGGCCTGCCTTACCTCATCTTGCTGAAGAGAAGCCCCAGAGAGGATTATAATCTCAGTCATGATGGCTCACAGGTATGTCTGATGATGTAACATGTAGCTGAGACTGGAGGAAACATGGTCACCACCCCTAGCACAGGGCAGAACATGTCCTGTGCAGGGACTTCTTACCAGAGCCAAGTTCTGCATCTGGGTCAGGAGGCAGGAGTGTTCTGAGATGGCAGGGGGCCAAGGAATCACAACCACAGATAACAGGGCATATAATTCCCAGCACCTTCTTCCAGTTCTGTGGACATGGTACAGGCAACAGGGTGGACTGTCAGGGTTTTGTAAATGGAGTGACCACCTAGGTGACAGCCTGGGCATCCTTGGTTGTTGGTCAAATCTGGCTCAGGATGAGTGAGCTGTTACTGGGCAAGGATAGGGTCCCCTTCATCTCACTCAACTTTGAACATTGCTAGCATCTGAGGTCCTGGACCTACTGGGTGGTCATTCACTTAAGGAGTGGGTCAACACTGACCCCTTGGGTCCAAAACCTGTGGTGCCGACTGTGCTGCACCCTAGCTGTGCATGCAAAGATGGGTTGTCAGGCCTCTCTCTCCATGCCTTAACTTCTTCACCTGTGCAGATGAGAACCATCCTCTGTTGGAAAAGGTAAAGTGTGTCAAGGTGGGTTGACAGTTCTGGCTAATTTGAGGGTGAGTTCTCAGCATGACTTGAAAAGTGCCTGGGTGTTCAGGGCAATTCCTCACCCTGGCTAATCTGCAGGGTTTCCCACAACTGAGATGAACCTTATAAAACTAGGCCTATGGTATTTCCAGGCAAAGAATTGGCTCTGGCCAGGAGCTTCTGCAGGCCCTGCTCCTCCAGGGATGCAGGATGTTCCATGGCTAGCCTTTGAGTGTTCTGGAGTTCAGCTGAGTGAGGTTGGGGTCAGCTTGGGAGGCAGGTTCCACATCTGGCTGGTAGTGGGGTCAGCACAGGAAGTGGGGCCCGTATGTCCTGTCCACAGGGACCTGCTCTGCCTCCCCAACACATGCTCACAACACCGCCTTATCTCCAGTGAGCAACTGCATGGCCTATTGCTCTGCTGTCCTTGGAAAGCTTAGCAAGGCTCACACAACTTACTTGGTGGACATGAGTTGCCCCAGCCAGCTCTGTTCATCTCTGTATCTCAGAGCTAGAAGTATTGTTGGGCAGGAGACTTTGCCTTCAGAGACAAGCTTGACTACTGAGCAGGTGTACAACTGTTTTGCCTATTACAATGGCACCAAAATATACTTTTTGAGCATGTGCTGTCAGCCTGGCAGGCCTTGCCAGAACTCACAGAATTTCCCAGTGCTGAGGAGAGTTCTGAGCCCTTGTAGCACTCAGACAGCTGCTTTGACAACTCTGGCTGTATTTACAGGTCTCAGTGGACAGGTGAGTTGCCAATGGTTCCTACTTTTTGACCCTGGGTCTAATTTGTGACAGAGACAGGTTGACTTGGGAGGACTCAGGTGGAACTGTGACTGTGAGTTCAGGAGTCAATTTGGAGATGGGGCATCATGTTGCCAGAGGGGAGAGACAGTGAATAGATCTGAGAATTGAGCCAAGCTGTAGGTTTGAGGGGTTCTGGGCTCATAATTACAGGAGGGTATCAGCTCAAAGTCAGACGAAGGGTCATAAACAGGATATCCAGGTGCCCAGTGGACACTGCTGTTTGTCAGTACAGCTGCACTCACCTGCTGACTTGTAGGTCCACTAAGCCTTTCCTCCTTCGATCTGTTTTCAGCAGGATGTGAGGAAACTGATCCTCCACAGTTCCCAGAGACCAACCCAGGATTGTGGAGTCCATTGGCCCTGACCCAGAACATTCCTGGTTCCCTCACAATCCAAGGCCACTGGCTGCCAGGGAGTGTCATCTCCTCAGGCTATGGGGCCTCATGCCTATTCAGTTCCCTTACTTCCTTAGATGTAGACCAGTGTGTTGAGTGGATATGAGTATTCTGAGCCCTGACTCTGGTACCTGGTCAGAGACAGGTGTGATCCCATTGGGTGGGAATGATGTCACCAGCAAGGATCCCACATCAGGAACCTGGATGTGGCAGCTTCCTCTGCTGCCATGCTCGCTCCTTGCAGTTGACCTACATACCCCTGACTTCATGTGTATTTCAGAGATTGGGGTTATAGTCTTGGAGAGAAAAGCATATATTCCTGCTAACTAGAGATTCAGCTGTCTCTGGTACTCATTTCCCATTGGGGGTCAGTTTCTTATTTCATGGATTCAGGAGTGACCAGAGGTCCCACTCCTCACCAATACTGTTGAGCCATTTCACTTTTCTCCATGCTCAATTTTCCTGAGGCATGATCCCAAAACCAGAAGAAGGATAGCATGGGCAGTCCAGGCTATTCAATGTGGGGCTGGTGCCCAGGCCAGCCCCCAATTGGTTTGATCACTGCATTGTGTACACTTCTCTCATTTTCTGTGCATGCTTGTGATAGTACCATCTCCCATGACACCAGCCATGACAACCTTAAGTACAGACCCAACTCCATCCGGGTGTATGACCTCAGGCATGTTCCCATAAACTCCTACCAAAGACATGGGGATGATGACAGGGCCTGCTAATCTGGTTGCTACAGGAAGGTCAAATGGATGTGTACTGGAAACACAGGAGGAGCACTAGAGAGGTGAGTGATCACTGGTGTAATTCACTGCATTATGACAAGCTTCTGCCCAATTCACTCAGGTCTTAGATTCTTGCTAAATGTTTTCAGTTTTCAATACTTTGCAGAAAGTTGTAGATAAACTGCTAAGGTATTTTAGGATGTAGTATTGGTCTCCTCTGAGTATTCTTGGTGCCTCACCCACAGGAGCACAACCTTTGCCTTTGTAGCCACAGGGGAGGGTCCAGGCAATGAGGTGGGTACTCAGTGCCACACCCTTCAGGGCCACTCATTGTGGAACACACACTGAACTTGTCTGAAGTTTGCTCCTAGGAAGCTGCTGCAGCCTGAGGCAGCCTCTGCTGTGTCCTCCAGACCACTAGAGAGTGGTGAGATGTACCAGGAGAAACTGACCACTATCCTGCCACCCTTGTTCACAACTGCTCTGGACCTGGTCTCTGCCTTCTGGCTTCCACCAGTGATGGGCTGGATACCTCCCTGGCTGCCCTCAAGGGATGGCTGTTGGACTTTCCACTGGCATCCTCCAAGGAAGTTGGCTTCTACAACAGGCAACACATCCATCATCATGGACTGCATTCTGTGATGAGTTCTGCTGAAGTAACCATGGCAGCTGCTGCCCTTGGTGTTCCTGGCTCTGAAGGTAGGTCCCCTTAGCACAGACCTTGAAGTTCTGCATAGGAAAATTTAGCCCCTTGGGTTTAGTTTGAGGTGCAGAGTGTGGGCAAAGTGTCTTCTGATCAGTCCCTTCTGTGTTCCTCACTGCAGTCATGTGCCTCACCTGCCAGGACCATGCCACAGAGGAAGTCATACTCCTTGGACTTAACCACACAACTCAGGGAAGAAATGTTTTTCTAGTTTCATTTATGGTTATTATAAACTCTGGCGGTCTCAGTGGGCTCAACGGCGGGACCAAATGTAAACTCGGCGTGTCTCGGTGGGCACGGTTAGCAGTCAAATAAAATGGGACAGAAAAGTGGCTGAAGCAAGCTTCATTGGAATTTGGCTCTCAGGTGAAATTCCCAGACCCCCGGGGTATAGGGACCTGGAGAAAATCGCATGTGGCCCTGGCTGCCAGGGTTTTTGTAGACTAGAATGGGAGGGGGTCTTGTTGAGTGACAGGTGGGTGTGAAGGGTCAGTGGAACTTTCCATCCACCTTGCTGCGAACTTTCTGGTCACCTTTGGTGGGCTGGTCTTTGTTCTAGCTGCTCAGCTTTGCCCCCTACAGTTGCCTAATATCTGACCTAACATCCCGACCTTTTTGGTGATATAGGGAGCTGGAGTCTCTCTGGCTACTTCCTGCATGTTAGGGGGCGTCGTGGGGAGAAACAGGTTCGGGTTCTAGTTCGGTGGGGAGGCGACTATAAGAATGTAGGAGCATCTGGTTGTAGGTCACCCTGATGACCTCACTTATGCAGTTCCAGGCAAACCTGAGAAGACAGGGTGTAATCGTTAGCAGAAATTCTATCACAAATAGGGGAGTAAGGGTAGGGGTCAGCGTGGTGACAAGAGTGGGGTTCAGCCATCCTGTCCAGGGGTCATTTGATTCTTTTTGCTTCAGCCTTTTATTTAAACATCTAAGAGTTTTGACATTGCTTTCATTGGACTGGTTTCATTGATGCAGCAACAACATTCTTTTAGGAAGAGGTGTATTCCCTCTTTGTCTGCTGTCAGATCTAGTGCTCAATGGTTCTGCAAGGAAACTTGAGCAATAAATGTTATTCATCTTTGCAGGGATGTCAGGGGGCAGCAGATGTCTCTACTGACTTCTGGAGTTGCTGTTCTAGCTTTTGGTTGTCAGTGACTGCATAATTAAGTCCTCTTGTTGGTATAACCTGTGTTTAGTAGAGATCTCTATATTCCTGTGACTTAGAGCTAGATAATCATACTAGCAAGCATAGATTAAGCCTACCTATGTAGTTTAGGAGGATCTGTAGGCCTTAAACTGACTAAAAACTCCTGATTCTGGCAGTTTCTCTTGATAGTTAGCAGGTACATCTGCCTAAGAATTTCTCTCTTGTAGTTTTCAGTCTTTATTTTAGGGAGGTTAACACAAGTGTACATCTTAGGTTGCATTTAACTATTGTTTCTCTTAAATGCCAAAGAATGGCTATATTTAGGTTTTAACTGTTTTGTTAGGGGTCTAAGACTAAGCTGGTCAAATTGGCCTGTTACTGACTTTTCTTGGCCTCTGTATTTAATCTCAATTTCTAAATTTGATCTTAACCATCCAGCAAGTTAGTCTCACCAGTCAGAAAGTAAGAGTGCTAGGCTTTAACTTCAATGTCTATGACTTTACAGTTATTTATCCCCTTTTATCTAATTGGGGTTTACATTATCTGTCCTATTGGTGATGCTTTACCATTTCAAGTTAATTTACAGTGTTTGCTCTTGAAGCACTACTTATGCAAAAATTAATCAGGCAACAGTTTACAAGGAAAATACAAAATGGAATCACCAAGAGTAAAACATTCAGTTTGTGCCATAGGTATCCTGAATTCTGAGTTATTCATTATATCCCCTGTTTGAGATCACAGTAATCTTTACAGTAAACATCAAACTTTCAAACACAACTTTAAATGAATTAAAATCTAGCTTATTTTGGAGCCATTCTAACATGCAGCCAGGTGAGGCAGAGCCTTATTTCAGATAAGGTGGGGCTTTTCACAAAACACAGATTTTGAAGATTAAGCAGAGATCAGATGGAGCTCTGTTCTCTGTTCTCTGATGGAAATGTAGTTCTAAAGAGTTACATCAGCAATCTTTATATATGTCTTATTATCAGGTTAAAGATTACATAAGCATTATTCTTTGTTTTCAGGAAAGTTACAGAGACTAGGACATCTATGCAACTTTTCACAGCTGCAAAGTGCAATGTTAGCAGCTCTATGTTGCTTTCATGAAAGTCCACTGTCCAAAGTTACTGTAAGGCAGGCAGGAACCAGAGAAGGGAACTGAGGAAACACTGGTTATCTGGCAAAGGAATTCCTTCCTGCCCAAGAGCTGTGTGCCTGAGATGAATGTCAGAGCTGATAGGATTCCTGCACAGAGCCTTCCCAGCAAGGGTACTGGCATAGCAGCCAGGCATCTTGTGCTCCTGCATAGGAACATTCCCAGGTACCAGGCCACAGCCTGTCTCATGTACATATAACCAACTTAGTTATATGCAAACTTGTTGAAATTTTCCCTTTAGTTACCAGACTTTCTTAGTACTTATTTTGACCCTCATATATTCCATCACACAAGAACTTTCTGCCTTAGAAACATTCTTTTACTTTCTACTGAATACATTCCCATACTTAGAACCTTCTGTTTTCCTTTCCTATCTGGTGAGCACTTTGTGGTGAAAACTTCACACTCCTTCCATATAGCTCAATGTGAGTGAGCAATCAGGAAGGCATATTTGGAATCTGGTTAGATGTTGACTTGTTTACCTTTGGATAAAATTAGAGCCCTGATCAGAGCAAAGAGTTCAGCCTTTTGGGAAGTGGTCCCTTCTGGAAGGCAATTGGCTTCCAGAACTGAGGCAGTGATGACATCTGCATAAAGCAGCTCTACAGCGTCCCTCAGGACCCAGCACAGAACTGCCATCTACAAAAATGGATAGGTTAGGAGAGGGGAGTGGGTAATTGAAGAGGTCTTCATGAGGTGAACGTAGCATCTTTAGCACCTGTGGGAGTGGAAGGGATTTATGGTTTAAGAGGTCCTGCAGTTGATGGGTGGAAAACACAGTTATTGGTTGAAGTAGGGTGAGTTTTAGAGCTTCCTTAGTTAATTCAGCTGCTGTCACCAGTGCTTGGAGACATGGTAGACACCCACAAACTGTGGAATCAAGCTGCTTGGAGAGATATGCTACTGGTCTGTAGGAAAGTCCAGTTGGCTGTGTGAGGAGGCCAGTGGTAACACCCTGTTTTTCATCCGTGAAGAGGTGGAAAGGATGGTTAGGGTTGGGAAGAGAGAGCAGGGGAGGATATGAGAGCATCCCTGAGCTTGTAAAAAGAGTTAGCTATCATCTTGGGGGAGGTAAGGGACCCATGTGGAGTCTCCTTTGCTGCCTGATCTAATGGTTTGGCAAGGAGTGCAAAATTATGGACCCAGTGTCTAAAAAAACCAGTTAAAGCCAGGAAGGAGAGAATGTAACCTGCTGTTTCTGGCAGCTGTAAGTCACACAGGGCTTGGATTCTGTCTTTTGTGAGACTCTTAGAGGTAGGAGTGAGGAGTATGTCCAAATATGTGACTGAAGGGGTGGTGAGGGAAACTTAGCTTGAGGTTTTAGTTGGATAAGGACTGACTTGTGGTGGGAGGCTATGACTGGCTTGGAAGTGTCCCAGACTTGGGGGTCGACCAGGTCAATGGTAGGGTAGGTGGTGTGGGAGCGCTAGAGAATGTATGAAAGAGAGGTAAAAGAAGGTGAGCACTAGCAGTGTGCCTGGGAAGAAGCTGCAGGGTGGATCCTAGGGGTTGGAGAACATCTCTTCCTAGGAGGGTACTGGACAGGAGAGAAAAACTAGGAGAGAGTTTGAACAAGGATGTCCCTCTAGGGCACAGGCTAATTTAGCTATTCTGCTAGGGAAGGAGGGTTTTCTGTCAATTCCCATAACTGAAACCTGGGAAGGAAATAAAGGCTTAGAGTGGGCAGGCAAGACAGAATAGGTGGCCCCCAAATCCATAAGGAAAATTATGGACTTATCCATTACCTGGAGCTTTTACCCTGGGCCTGGCTAGGTATAGGGGTCCTCGAGTCCAGGATCCTTCAGTCTTCTGTGAATCCCAAAAGCTCATGGGAATGGACTGCCTGGCTGGTCACACCTCTGTGTAGAGATGCTGGGGAGGGACGGGCCATAGGGCAGTCACTCTTCCAGTGTCCTGCTTGTTTGCAGGCAAGACATGGCCTGGTGGGGGGCCATGGGATTGGACATTGATGAGCCCAGTGACCTTCATGTCCGCACCTGAAGCAGGCCCCTGGTGGAGGGGGTTGCTGGCTCCCCTTTGAAGCTCTCACTAGAGTCACAGGCTGCAGGGCAGCAAAAAGGCTTGGGATTGGAGTGTCACCTTTTTCTGTAAATAAACTTGCCTGACCAATTTGGCTGAGTTTTTGGGCATTACAGACTTTAAAGGCCATTTTTCACCAGATCTCGGATAGGGGTTTGAGGGCCCTCCTTAGCTCACTTGAGTTTTTTTTTTTTTTTTTCTTATGTTAGGGGCTGATTGAAAAATGAAGCAGGTTGCTAGCACTGTAGTGCCAGAGGGAGATTTAGGGTCCAGTTTAGTATATCTAGTAAGGGCCTCTGTAAGGCTGTTAAGAAACAGCTGAATTCTCATCTGGATTCTGGGTAATTTCTCTCAGTTTATCAAAGTTTACCACCTTATTGGAGACTGCTTGCATGCCTACTATGAGGTATTAGACCATGCAAGCACAGTGATGGTGGCCCTGCTGGCCTTCCTGGTAGTTCCAGTTTGGTTCAGTTATTGAAACCTGCTCCTGTGGATAAAGTTATATCCGTTAAATAGGCTTGGTCAGCGTGGTCCTGTGCTACCTATTGGATACTGGGAAAGGAAGAAAGGATATTAAGACTATAAGTTTGGGAAAGATACTCAAATTCCTTAATATAAGTAGAGGAATCAGCAGAGAAAGACCCTAAACAAGAATGGAACATAGATTCATATAACCCTTTTGCACTAGCTATTTCCTGGAGAGGATAAAGAAGCTCTGGGTTAGGCAGTGGGAGAGTCTGATAAAGTTGCCTGTTAGTGTTGATGGGAGGAGGGAACAGACTAGACAGAGAGACATTCTGAAGTAGGAGGTGAAAGGGGAAGTGGGAGGGCTCCAAGGAGGAAGGGGGAAGGAGCTGCATCCAGGGGAGGAGAGGGTGGGTTTTCGGCTGGAGGACAGGAAGAGGAGGTGGAGTTCTGGCCAGAGCATGGAGGTGGGCGGGGTTTGGGACTGCTCAGGGGAGGAGAATGTGGGTGGTGGAGCAGGTAGAAGGAGGAGCGGGGCGAGTGCCAAATTCCAAAAAGAAAGCTTGCGAATGGTTGCAAGTGCCTTTTGGTGGCCATCTTAAGACCTAAAACATACTGAGGCTTGAATAAAAAAACTAGCTGCTTATGGCTTAAGTTTTGGAAAGTCCCAGTTTAGTAAAATTGCAGTGGATATACCCCAAAGGAGTTTTGGGGTCTAGTGAGCTCCCTGTATTTCCCATTAGCCTTCCAATTTCACCCAGACAGGTGTGCCAGAATAAGAAAAGGCGTCCCAGTTCTGACTCCTGCACACCGGAGAATGGTGGGCGGGCTGAAAATCAAGACATCTCTTTGACTTTCAGGGGCCGAAAAATGGAAAAACGGGGGGCTGAATGGAGGTTGGAACGTCTTCACAACAACCAGAGCCCAAACGGAGCAGAGACCTGTGGGGCGCCCACAGACAGACCTCCTGCACAATGGAGGGTGTAGATTGGAACGGCATATGGGGAAAAACCCAGGGAACTTACCGCACTTTGAAGCAGGATGTACCAAATGGAGTAGAACTGAAAGGGACGGATCGGAATCTCCTGGCTCTTCTGAGGAGGGGGTGGGTCTCAATCCCTAGGTGGGGGAGCCCAAAAAACCCCCTCCCAGCTTTCAACACCAAATGTAAGCTCGGGCAGGCTCAGCGGGCTCAACGCGGGACCAAATGTAAACTCGGCGGGTCTCGGTGGGCATGGTTAGCAGCCAAATAAAATGGGACAGAAAAGTGGCCAAAGCAAGTTTCATTGGAATTTTGCTCTCAGGTGAAATTCCCAGACCCCCGGGGTATAGGGATCTGGAGAAAATGGCACGTGGCCTTGGCTCCCCAGGGTTTTTATAGACTAGAATGGGAGGGGGTCTTGTTGAGTGACAGGTGGGTGTGAAGGGTCAGTGGAACTTCCCATCCACCTTGCTGTGAACTTTCTGGTCACCTTTGGTGGACTGGTCTTTGTTCTAGCTGCTCAGTTTTGCCCCCTACGGTTGCCTAATATCCGACCTAACAGTTATCATTTACATGTGCATTTTGTCTATCAAATCCAATAGAGTCTTTGACCTCCCTTGTAGAATACTGTGATTCAACTGCATTTATTAGTGTCCTATGTATAATATTTTCCCTTTACCTTTTTGTTTTCATAAAGTTTCTGTATGCATTTGTTATTTATTTTATTTTATTTTATTTTATTTTATTTTATTTTTGATACCAAATATTGAAACCAGAGGAAGTCCTTTAACCACCAAGCTATATCCCAGTCCTTTTAATATTTTATGTAGATACAGGGTCTTGCTGAGTTGCTGAAAGTATCTCTAAATTGTTGAGGCTGTCTTTGAACTCAAGATTCTCCTGCATCTACATTTCCAGCCACTGGGATTATGGGTGCATACCATCACACCTGCCTTCTAAATGCCTTTTTTTCTGCATATCTATTTTTATTACATCTATAACATCTCCCGGGGTTTCATGAACACCATCTGAGAATTCTCTGCATGGAGCTTCCACTTCCTGTTGCCACTGCAAGGGTACTTTCCAGGGCTAGGTTGGGTGGCATGGCCATGGCTGGAACTCCCACAGCTGCTTTGCTGGGGGTCTCCAGTGCCTGCTGAATGGAAATCTTGTTCTTTCTACCTTGATTCCCTTGTTTTCTTAGAGAAAATTCTCAATTAGCTTTCCCAACAATGCACCAAGAAGGTAAATTTTCTGAATTGTTGAATGTCTTAAAAATGTCTGAAATCCACTCTTCCACCTGACTAATCATTTGGCAGGGGAAGAATTCTGAGCTGGAAACACATTTCCCTTCAGAAATGTAAAAAAAGTCACCTTTTTAAAGAAGTTTGTGTAGTTAGGTAAGGTGTTCAGTTCTTGACAGACAACCTGCATTTGCCTGCTCAGAGCTTTTGGGTTACTATTCATCTTGCTGTTCTGAACATTCACACAGGTGGTCCTGACTCAGACTTTCGAATTGTCTTTTTGTTATACCTTTCAGCTTAGAGAATTAGGTCTCCTGAAATCCCTGGGTGTCTTCTTGTACTGTTCCCATTCAACTTCCACAAGGCTATGAACCTGCCCCTGCTTCCTAACTACAGGCTGTCCTCTGCTTCTGTCTCTCAGAGTGCTCTCCAAGTTCTGATGAATGAACAGGTAGATAAAGAAGGAGCAGAACTACATACCAGGTGGTCAGGAAGGCCTTGGGCAGATGGACACAAGGGAATCTTGTCACAGTTGTGGCAGAAGAGAGACCAGCACAATCTCCACCCAAAGCCTGGGTTCTATATCTGAGGTCACAAGATCAAAGGTGGTTGTCCTGCCTTATATACTCAGGGCAGAGAGAAACCTTCCCACTCTAGCCATTTCCTCTTACACCTATGTTCACTCAGAGCTGACCAAGTCATGACAGCTCATCTTTAAGAGTGAAGCAAATTCTAAGATATTCTCAGACACATCTTACAGGGAGAGAAAGACGGTGAGACAGGGTGAGGCAGTGATAGTTTTTAACTCAGAGAGATGAAGTATGAGTAAAAAAAAGGAAACCTTAGTGGGTGTTGTCCAGGTTTCTGTGTACCTGCCAGAGGAGGATGAAAGAATGCACTACACATCTTCCTGGTGGTGGAAAGGAGTTCACAGCAGAACCTGGCTCAGTGGCACTTGGTGGAGAGAGACTGGGATGGCAGAACACAATTTGAAGTCAGTGGATCCAATGATTATTTGTTCTCTGGAAGCCTGAGGAGCCTGCTGGGATCAATGTTGCAGCTGATTCTTCCAGAGAGGTAGATGGAGGCCAAGCATGCTGAGCCTGGATCTAGGGGCCCAGAATGGTGGGCTGGATGTTGTGTCTGCCTCCCAACTTGAGTCTCTGTGGTGCCACACATGGTCCACACTCCTGCTCCCACAAGTGAGTGTGGAATTTCTTTACTTGCAGGGTTTACCAACTCACCCCAGCAGCAGTCCCCATAATTTGTATCTGGAAGAGGGTCTATGCACAAGTGTTGTGTTAGCAGAGGTAGGCAGCTTCCTACCCACTACCTCAGATTTTGCCAGTAGAGGCCTGTCCTATGGATTTCTAAAAACAGTAATATTACCTCCAGACTGGATCTCTGAAAACAGCACTGCTTTTCATTTTTCTTACTGGGGTTTCAGTATCTGTCCAGGGACAATTTTCTACCCAGCTATATTCCTAAGCCTGTACTTTTTTATTTTGAGACAAGGTCACTGAGACTGGCCTTGAAATTGCCATCCTCCTGCCTCAGGCTCTCATTTTGCTGGGGTTATACGTGTTCACTACTCTATCAGGCCTAAAATATGCAGTTTTCCCCTCAAAGAAAAGAATGTACCAAACACAAGAGCAGATGTGGGCATCCTATCCTTTGGCAGGTTCTCAGGATTCACTCCTTTCCTGCTGTCAGTCTGGGGCTCAGCAACCTCTTCCTATGTATTATTTCCCAATGTCAGTTGTGTTTTGAGCAGCTTTATATCCAAGCTATGAGACATTTTTCTTGTTATTTTAGTTTCTGTTTGTTTTTGTTTTTTGTGGTTTTTTTTTTTTTTTTTTTTCATACCAGGGATTAAATTCAGGGGCACTCAACCGCTAAGCCACATCCCCAGCCTTATTTTGTATTTTATTTAGAGACATAGTCTTACTGAGTTCCTTAAGACCTCACTTTTGCTGAGGCTGTCTTTCAATTCTCAATCCTTCTGTCTCAACTTCTTGAGCCACTGGGACTAAAGGCATATGCCCAGCCAAGTTCACAGCACATCACATTATGGCCACTGCTTCAGCTTTCTAACAGTTGTTGGGATCGAGGTGTGCAAGTTCATTTTTTTGTCCGTCTGCAGTCTGTGCCATCTTTTCTAAGTTCAGAAAGAGTACGCTGGATATTTGAGTGTGATTGTACCTATCCTTAAATCAAATTTGAGTAAATATTATCCTATGTAGAAACCTGAACAAGGAATATGCCTGCAATTTTTTATATTTTGCTTTGTTTCTTTCAATTGTATTTATTAGTTTCCTGAAAGTATAATTGTAATTTAGAAGTTATTTAAAATTTTAAATTTTTGGGGTGTGATTATAAATGTTATTGTTTACAATTCTTTGTTAGTCTAGTTTCAAATTCCAATTTTTTCCACAAACTATTGCTGATATATAAGAAATCAATGAACTTCAGTCTGTCAACCATATATTTTGCTTTTTGCTATCACCATACTTTCTCATCAAACATAGGATATTGGGCTTTATTGCTGTTTTCTTTAAATTTTTTAAATTTGTTCTAATTATTTTCACATGACAGTAGAATGCATTTTTTGCATTTTTATAAATCATATATAAATGGAATGTAATGTCTCATTTTTCTGATTGTACATATTGTGTGATCACATTGGTCATGCAGTCATAAATGTACATAGGTAATAATTTCTGTTTCACTCTACTGTTTTTCCTATCCCCAAGTTACCAAAGTCATTGCCTAGAAAAATCAAAACCATGAATTTCAGAGCTTCATCAGAACTGCCAGAAGGGATGTAGTGGCACCAACCAGTGAACATTAAGCCTTAAGTGTCCTGTTTTGCCCACAGTGACCAGCAGGTAGTTCTGTGGGGCTCTTTTCCTCATCCTCTCGAATCATCTGCCTGCCAGAAATGGGTATCCTATACCCACAGGGGAAAGAAAATAAGAATGAGGGCAACTTGGGGCCATGACTCTGGTGATGAGAGCCTCCTTCTCTTTGAGGCCCATACAGGGATATAGATGACTGTACTGGGAACACCTGGAGACCATGTCTCCTTGGCACCTTCATGTGAGATGTCACTGTGGCTTCAGGATAACCAAAGTGCATCTGAGGAAAAGGTGAGGAAAAATGAGGGAAAGCCTCTCATCCACTATTCTACATGCTGAGGAGGAAACTCTGCCATGTTCTTTACTTTCATAGGTAATGTTTTAGCTGAGTTTACTTTTCCAAAAACATCCTTTGTTGAGGCTTTGGCTGCTCAAACTCATAATGTGATATCATAGCATAATGTTTTTTATAAATGGGGATTGTATGTGGGGAGGAATCCCAGGACACTGAAAAGAGAAACACTGAAACTCAACCTCAGAATGTTGCAGGAATTGCATGGGAGTGCCCTGGAGATTCATGGGGGATTAAGGGAAGGCTAGTGCCACCTCAATGCTTAATTTTATTCCTGTTTTTATGGTGCTCTTTTTTCAGAGTTAAAATATCAAAACAATGAGAATTTGATGTATCAATGCAATAATATTGTGGAAAGAGTTCTTTAAATATGTGACCTTGATTTTTACAAAAGATACTGGGGCTTTCTTGGTGAGTCTGTGCACAGATGGGTGGGCTATTTGACATTTCCCAGAAGCCACTGTGGTGACAGCTGTGGCAATAGATTCCAGATTACACTGCTCAGAACTCCTGAGGGTACCTGGGCATACATACTGCTAGAACACCCACAGTCTTTTATGGAGAGATCTAGGAAGACAGGATTCTGAGCTACACTGATCAGAATCTTTGGGATTCCAGAGCAAGCACATGGTTCAAAGCTTTTGGGGCCATATTCATCATTGATGGGCAGCAGAATGCTGGAACAAGTTGCCCAGAGTTCTCAGGGGTGACTGGTTGGGAATGTAGCAAGCAGCTACTAGGAGGCTCTTGGGTCAGGGCTGCATAATTTACAGTGGACTGCACTGCCAAGAGTCCTTCAGGATCTACAGTTTCCAGGGTCCAATGCAATGAGGGTAGAATGGGCCAAGTGCAGTGTGCACTACCAATAGCCCTTGGAAACCTGCAGCTTACAGAGAGTTCCACAGTGAGGGTTGGGCAACAGAATGACAAACTGTGCTACATGTTACCCTTAGTTACCTGGTGTTTCCAGGAGCCTTTGGAGTGAAAACTGCAAGAATGGAATACCAAACTTTATTGCACAAATTACCTGGGGATGCCTATACTCTGCAACTTCTAGAGACTTCTGTGATGAGGGCTGCAATGTTAGAGCACAGTACCTGGAATCTTCAGAGTACCAGAAAAAGCAGAGTTTTCAGTTACTGTGGCCCTTCTCCAAGCAGGTCTGTGCACACAAAACACTAGATTAAATTATCTAGAATTCTCAGGAGCTGCAACTCCCAGTATTCTCTGTGGTGATCAGATAAACCATTAGCCTTATGTACCCACAATCCTCAGGTGCTCTAGCTTCCAAGATTATCTGTAGTAATTGAGCAAGAACACTGCCCTTCATTACCCATAGTCCTCTGGGACTGTTAGAACTCTCTGTGTTGAATGAGCAAACCACTAGACTGCATTACCCACAATTCTAATAGGACCTGAGCTACCATTTTCTTCTGTGTGGAATGGGCAAAACACAAGACTACATTACCCACAATATGTAGTGCCAGCAGCTCCCAAGCTCCTCTGCATTGAGAACTGTAGGGTTATACTCTCTAAAATCTTTGAGTGTGTTGCTGAGGTGAGTTTCAGTCTGCAAGTTCAAGAGGACTCCAAGCGAGGGCTGGACATACTTAAGTACACTACCCATAAATCCTGAGACTAACCTAGATGTGAAGCCTAGAGTTTCCAGAAGCCTCCACAGTGGGGACTGCATTGGTACAGGACTGTATTCCATTAGAATTCTCAGTGTATCAAGACAAACATGTGACCTGCTGTTCTCCTGTTTCTCCCAGCAGGGGCACACAGGCACAACACTGGATAATGTTGCCCAGAATCCTCAGCGACCAGAATCTCCCAGGATCCTCATTGGTGAGGACTGTGTGGTAGATAAGTAAACTACACTACCCACGATTCTTGGAGTGGCCGAGTTGTCTGTGTGGACTACCACTCCCAGAGATCTCCAAGTGAGGATCTGAAGGCAGAAGGCCAGAATACAATATTCAGAATACCACAGGGCCTCTAGCTCCTAGACAACTTCATATTGGGTGCTATATGTATAAGTTTTGCATTGCACTATCCAGACACCTCAGGGGTATAGAGACAGACTTGCAGTATTCAGATCCTGTGAGTCTTCTTTTTTTAATTTATTTTTATTTGACACAAATGGGATACATACTGTTTCTCTGTTTGTACAAAAATAAAAGCATACCATTTGTGTAGTCATACATTTATATAGGGTAATCACATTTGATTCATTCTGTTATTTTTTCCTTCCCCCCACCCCTACCACCCCTCTTTTCCTCTATAGAGTCCTTCCTTCCTTCATTTTTGCCTCCCTCCCAGTCCCCACTATGTGTCATCACCCATATATCAGTGAGATCATTCATCCTTTGGTTTTATGAGATTGGCATATCTCTCTTAGTATGATATTCTCCAATATCATCCATTTACCTGCAAATGCCATAATTTCATTATTCTTTATGACTGAGTAATAGTCCATTGTACATATATACCACAGTTTCTTTATCCATTTTTCAATTGAAGGGTATTTAGGCTGGTTCCACAATCTGGCTATTGTGAATTGAGCAGCTATGAACATTGATGCAGCTGCATTTTTGTATTATGCTGATTTTAAATCCTTTGGATGTTAGCCAAGGAGTGGGATAGATGGGTCAAATAGTGGTTCCATTCAAGTTTTCTAAGGATTCTCCACACTTTTACAGAGTGGTTGCACTAATTTTCAACCTCACTACCAATGTTTGAATTTATCTTTTTCCCCCACATCCTTGCCAACACCTGTTGTTGCTTGTATTCTTTATAATCACCATTCTAATTGGGATGAGATGGAATCATAGTGTAGTTTTGATTTGCATTTCTCTTACTACTAGAAATGTTGAACTTTTTTTATATATCTGTTGATTTCTTGTTGATCTTCTTCTGTGAAGTGTCTGTTCATTTCCTTAGCCCATTTATTGATCGGGTTATTTGTATAGAGATTTTTGAGTTCTTTATATATTCTGGAAATTAGTGTTCTATCTGCAGTATGAGTGGCAAAGATTTTCTGCCACTCTGTATGCTGTCTCTTCATATTGCTGATAGTTTCCTTTGTGGAGAGAAAGTATTTTAGTTTGAATCTATCCCAATTATTGATTCTCGCATTTAATTCTTGTGCTGTGGGACTCCTGTTAAGGAAGTCTAATCCTAAGCTGACATGTTGAAGATTCAGACCTAAAATTTCTTCTATGAGATGAAGGGACTCTGATTCCAAGGTCTGATTCCGAGCTCCTTGATCCATTTTGAGTTGAGTTTTGTGCAGGTTGAGAGCTAGGGTTTTAGTTTTATTCTGCTGTATATGAATTTCCAGTTTTCCCAGCACCATTTGTTGGAGAGGCTATCTTTTCTCCGTTGCATAATTTTGGCACCTTTGTCTAGTATGAGAAAATTGTATTTATTTGGGCTTGTGTCCATGTCCTCTATTCTGTACCATTGATTTACCTGTCTATTTTGATACCAATACCATAACATTTTTGTTACTATTTCTTTGTAATAGAGTTGAAAATCAGGTATTGCGATACCCCCTGCTTCACTTTTCCTGTTAAGAATTGCTTTAGCTATCCTGGGTTTCTTATTCTTCCAGATGAATTTCATGATTTCTTGCTCTATTTCTTTAAGGTACATCATTGGGATTTTAATTGGAATTGCCTTGATTCTGTATAGTACTTTTTGTAGTATGGCCATTTTGACAATATTTATTCTGCCTATCAAAGAACATGGGAGGTCTTTCCTTCTTCTAAAAGTTTTCTTTAATTTCTTTCTTTAGTGTTCTGTAGTTCTCTTTGTAGAGGACTTTCACCTCTTAGATAGATTCCCAAGTATTTTTTTTTTTAAGGCTATTGTGAAAGACGTAATTTTCCTAATTTCTCTTTCTGAGGATTCATCACTTATATATAAGCATGCATTAGATAAACATGCATTAGATTAATGGAATTGATCTTATATCCTGCTACTTTACTGAATTCACTATGAGATCTAAAAGTTTTCTAGTGGAATTTCCTGGTTCCTCTAAATATATAATCATGTTATCAACAAATAGGGATAGTTTGAATTCTTCTTTTACTATTCATATCCCTTTAATTTCTTTGGTCTGTCTAATTGCTCTGGCTAGAGTTTCAAGGACAGTGTTGAATAGAAGTGGTGAAAGAGAGCATCCCTGTCTTGTTTCAGTTGTTAGGGGGAATACTTCCAGTTTTTCACTATTTAGAATATCATTCCTTGGGCTTAGCATAAATGGCCTTTACAATGTTAAGGAATATTCCCACTATCCCTAAATTTTCAAGTGTTTTGACCATGAAGAGATGCTATATTTTATCAATTGTTTTCTCTGAATCTATTGAAATAATCATGTGATTCTTGACTTTAAGTCTGTTCATGTGATGAATTACATTTATTGATTTCTGGATGTTGAACCAACCTTGCATGCCTGTGAAAAAACCCATTGATCATGGTTCACAATATTTTTAATATATTTTTGTATGCCACTTTTCTAAAATTTTGTTGAGAATTTTTGCTTCAATGTCCATTAAAAATAGTGATTTAAAATTTTCTCTCCTCGATGTGTCTCTGTCTGTTTTCTGTATCAGGGTGATATTGGCTTCATAGAATGAATTTGGGAGGTTCCCTCCTCTCTATTTTATGGAATACGTTGAGAAGTATTGGAATGAACTCTTTCAAGTTTTTGTAGAACTCAGCTGAGAACCAATCTGGTCCTGGACTGTTCTTTATTGGTAGTCTTTTGATGACTTCTTCTATTCCATTACTTGAAATTGGTCTATTTAAATTGTTTATGTCATCTTAGTTCAGTTTAGGTAATTCATATGTCTCTAGAAACCTATTGATATCTTCTATATTTTCTATTTTATTGGAGTATACATTTTCAAAATAGCTTATAATTATGTTTTGTATTTCAATCATGTCTGTTGTGATATTTTCTTGTTCATCATGAATTTTAGTAATTTGAATTTTCTCTCTCCTCTTTGTTAGTGTGTCTAAGAGTTTACAATTTTGTTTAGTTTTTCAAAGAATCAAATCTTTATTTTGTCATTTTAAAAATTGTTTCTCTTGTTTCAATTTCATTGATTTCAGCTCTGATTTTAACTATTTCCTGTCTTCTACTACTTTCGGTGTTGCTCTGTTTTTTTTCTGGGTCTTTGAGCTGTAGGGGTAGGCCATTTATTTGTTGATTTTTTTCTTCTTTTATTGAATGTACTCCATGAAATAAATTTTCCTCTGAGTACTGCTTTCATAGTGTCCCAGAGATTTTTTTTTGTAAACAAAGGAGATACATGTTGTTTCTCTAATTGTACGTGGAGTCAAGGCATACCATTTGTGTAATCATAAATTTAAAAAGGGTAATGTAGTTTGATTCATTCTGTTATTTTTTCCTTCCCCCCACCACTCCCACCCCTCTTTTCCCTCTATACAGGCCTTCCTTCCTCCATTCTTACCACCCTCCTTATCCCTAACCCTAAAACTAACCCTAACCCTAATGCTAACTCCTCCCACCCTCCATTATATGTCCTCATCCCCTTGTCAGTGAGATCATTTGTTCTTTGGTTTTTTGAGATTGGATTATCTCACTTAGCATGATATTCTCCAATTTCATCCATTTGCCTTCAAATGCCATAATTTGATCATTCCTCATGGTGAAGTAATATTCCACTGTATATATATGCCATAGTTTATATATCCATTCATCAACTGAAGGGCATCTAGGTTGGTTCCACGATCTAGCTATGGTGAATTGAGCAGCAATGATCATTGATGTGGCTGTATCTCTGTAGTATGCTGATTTTAAGTCCTTTGGGTATAGGCCAAGGAGTGGGATAGCTGGGTCAAATGGTGGCTCCATTCCAAGGTTTCTGAGGAGTCTCCATACTGCTTTCCAGAGTGGCTGCACTAATATGCAACCCCATCAGCAATGTATGAGTGTACTTTTTTCCCCACATCCTCGTCAACACCTATTGTTGTTTCTGTTCTTGAAAATCGCCATTCTAATTGGGGTGAGATAGAATCTTAGGGTAATTTTGACTTGCAGTTCTCTTATCACTATGGATGTCGAACATTTTCTCATATATCTGTTGATCGCTTGTACATTTTCTGTGAAGTATCTGTTCATTTCCTTAGCCCATTTGTTGATTGGATTATTTGTATTCTTGGTGTAGAGTTTTTTGAGTTCTTTATAGATTCTGGAAATTAATGCTCTATCTGAAGTATGAGTGGCAAAGATATTCTCCCACTCTGCAGGCTCTCTCTTCACATTCTGATAGTTTCCTTTGCTGAGAGAAAGATTTTTAGTTTGAATGTATCCCAGTTGTTGATTCTTGCTTTTATTTCTTGTGCTATAGGATTCCTGTTAAGGAAGTCTGATCCTAAGTCAACAAGTTGAAAATTTGGACCTACTTTTTCTTCTATATGATGCAAGGTCTCTGGTCTGATTCCGAGGACCTTGATACATTTTGAGTTGAGTTTTGTGCAGGGTGTGAGATAGGGGTTTAATTTCATTCTGTTGCATATGGTTTTCCAGTTTTCCCAGCACCATTTGTTGAAGAGGCTATCTTTTCTCCATTGCATATTTTTGGCACCATTGTCTAGTGTGAGAACATTGTATTTATTTGGTGTTGGGTCCATGTCCTCTATTCTGTACTATTGATCTACCTTTCTATTTTGGTACCAATACCATGACATTTTTGCTACTATTGCTTTGTAGTAGAGTTGAAGATCTGGTATTGTGATACCACCTGCTTCGTTCGTTCTACTGAGGATTGCTTTAGCTATTCTGGGTTTCTTATTCTTCCAGATGAATTTCATGATTGCTTGCTCTATTTCTGTAAGGCACATCATTGGAATTTTAATTGGAATTGCATTGAAACAGTATAGCAATTTTTTATCTTATGGCCATTTTGACAATATTACTTCTGCCTATCCAAGAACATGGGAGATCTTTCCATTTTCTAAGGTTTTCTTTAATTTCTTTCTTTAGTGTTCTGTAACTCTCATTGTAGAGGTCTTTCACCTCTTTTGTGAGATTAATTCCCAAGTATTTTTTTTCAATGCTATTGTGAATGAGGTAGTTTTCCAAATTTCTGTTTCTGAAAGTTCATCACTTTTGTATAAAAATGCATTGGATATATGAGCATTGATCTTGTAACCTGCTACTTTACTTAATTCACTTATGAGTTCTAAAAGTTTTCTGGTGTAACTTCCAGGTTCCTCTAAATATATAATCATGTCATCAGTGAACAGGGATAGTTTGAGTTCTTCTATTCCAATTTGTATCCCTTTAATCTTTGGTTAGTCTAATTGCTCTGGCTAGAGTCTCAAGGATGATGTTGAATAGAAGTGATGAAAGAGGGCATCCCTGACTTCTTCCAGGTTTTAGTGGGAATGTTTTCAGTTTTTCACCATTTAGAATGATATTGGCCATGGGCTTAGCGTAGATGACCTTTACAATGTTAAGGAATGTTCCCACTACCCCAATTTTTTCTAGTATTTTGATAATGAAGGGATGATGTATTTTATTGAATGCTTTTTCTGCATCTATTGTAATAATCATGTGATTCTTAAATTCAAGTCTGTTGATATGTTGAATGACATTTATTGATTCCGGATGTTGATCCAACCTTGCATCGCTGGGATAAAACCCACTTGATCGTGGTGCACTATTTTTTTATTATATTTTTGTATGCAATTTTCTAAAATTTTTTTGAGAATTTTTGCATCAATGTTCATTAAGGATATTGGTCTGAAATTTTCTTTCCTCGTTGTGTCTCTGTCTGGTTTAGGTATCAAGGTGATATTGGCTTCATAGAATGAGTTTGGGAGGGTTCCCTCCTCTTCTATTTCATGGAATACTTTGAGGAGTATTGGAATGAGCTCTTCTTTAAAGGTTTTGTAGAACTCAGCTGAGAACCCATCTGGTCCCGGACTTTTCTTTGTTGGTAGGCTTTTGATGACCTCTTCTATTTCATTCCTTGATATTGATTTATTTAAGTTGTGTATGTCCTCCTCATTCATTTTAGGTAATTCATATGTTTCTAGATACTTTTTGATGTCTTCGAGGTTTTCTGTTTTTTGGAGTATAGATTTTCAAATTAGCTTCTAATTATGTTTTCTATTTCCCTCGTGTCTGTTTTGATATTTCCTTGTTCATTCCGAATTTTAGTAATTTGAGTTTTCTCCCTCTTTCTCTTTGTTAGTGTGGCTAAGGGTTTATCAATTTTATTTATTTTTTCAAAGAACCAACTATTTATTTTATTAATTTTTCCGATTGTTTCTTTTGTTTCGATTTCGTTGATTTCGGCTCTGATTTTAACTATTTCCTGTCTTCTACTACTTTTGGTATTGGTCTGCTCTTCTTTTTCTAGTGCTTTGAGCTGTAGTGTTAACTCGTTTATTTGTTGATTTCTACTTCTTTTTTTGAATGCACCCCATGAAATAAATCTTCCTCTAAGTACTGCTTTCATAGTGTCCCAGAGATTTTGATATGATGTGTCTTTGTTCTCGTTTACTTCTAAGAATTTTTTTATTTCCCTCCTGATGTCTTCTGTTATCCATTCATCATATAATAGTGTATTATTTAGTCTCCAGGTATTGGAGAAGTTTCTGTTTTTTATTCTGTCATTTATTTCTAATTTCAATCCATTATGATCTGATAGAGTACAAGGTAGTATCTCTATCTTCTTGTATTTACTAACAGTAGCTTTGTGGCATAAAATATGGTCTATTTTAGAGAAGGATCCATGTGCTGCTGAGAAGAAAGTGTATTCATTCTTTGTTGGATGGTATATTCTATATATGTCTGTTAAGTCTAAATTGCTGATTGTGTTGTTGAGATCTATAGTTTCTTTATTCAATTTTTGTTTGGACGATCTATCCAGTGGTGAGAGAGGTGTGTTAAAATTGCCTAGTATTATTGTGTTGTGGTCTATTTGATTTCTGGAATTGAGAAGGATTTGTTTGACGTACGTGGATGAGCCAATGTTCGGGGCATAGATATTTATGATTGTTATGTCTTGCTGATTTATGCTTCCCTTAAGCAGCATGTAATGTCCTTCTTTATTCCTTCTGACTAGTTTTGGTTTGAAGTCCACATTATCTGAGATGAGGATGGATACTCCAGCTTTTTTGCTGTGTCCGTGTGCATGGTATGTTTTTCCCCATCCTTTCACCTTTAGTCTATGGGTGTCTCTTTCTATGAGGTGAGTCTCTTGCAGGCAGCATATTGTTGGATTTTTCTTTTTAATCCAATCTGCCAGTCTGTGTCTCTTGATTGATGAATTCAGGCCATTAACATTCAGGGTTATTATTGTGATATGATTTGTATTCCCAGTCAATTGACTCATATTTGTTTTTGACATGATTTGGTTTCTCCTTTATTTGGCTATTCCTTTAGGCTAGCGCCTCCTGTTGCTGATTTGCATCGTTGTTTTTCATCTCTTCCTCATGGAATATTTTGCTGAGAATGTTCTATAATGCTGGCTTTCTTTTTGTAAATTCCTTTAGCTTTTGTTTATCATGGAAGGATCTTATTTCATCGTCAAATTTGAAGGTAAGTTTTGCTGGGTATAAGATTCTTGGTTGGCATCCATTTTCTTTCAGGGCTTGGTATATGTTGTTCCAGGCCCTTCTAGCTTTTAGGGTCTGGATTGAAAAATCTGCTGATATTCTTATTGGTTTCCCTCTGAATGTAATTTGATTCTTTTCTCTCGCGGCCTTTAAAATTCTGTCTTTATTTTGTATGTTAGGTATTTTCATAATAATGTGCCTTGGTGTGGGTCTGTTGTAATTTTGTATGTTTGGAGTTCTATAAGCCTCTTGTACTTGGTTTTCCATTTCATTCTTCAGATTTGGGAAATTTTCTGTTATTATTTCATTGAATAGATTGTTCATTCCTTTGGTTTGTTTCTCTAAGCCTTCCTCAATCCCAATAATTCTCAAATTTGGCCTTTTCATGATATCCCATAGTTCTTGGAGATTCTGTTCATGATTTCTTACCATCTTCTCTGTTTGTTCAACTTTGTTTTCAAGGTTAAATATTTTGTCTTCAATGTCTGAGGTTCTGTCTTCCAGGTGTTCTATCCTATTGGTTATGCTTTCTATGGAGTTTTTAACTTGGTTTATTGTTTCCTTCATTTCAAGGATTTCAGTTTGGTTTTTTTTCAGTATCTCTAACTCTTTATTGAAATGATCTCTTGCTTCCCGTATTTGGTCTTTTAACTGTTGATTGGTGCGATCACTTAATGCCTGCATTTGCTCTTTCATCTCCTCCTTCAATGCCTGCATTTGCTCTTTCATCTCCTCATTAGCTTCCCTGATCGTTTTAATTACGTACATTCTGAACTCCCTTTCTGACAGTTCTTCTGCTGTGCTGTCATTGGGTTTTATTGATGTAGTATCTAGGTTTGTTTGGGACATTTTCTTCCCTTGTTTTCTCATAATGGTCAGTTGTCAGTGGGACCCTGAGATATTGCAGTTTTCCACTATTGGCTTATAGTGTCCCAGTAGGTTTCCAGTGTATCACCTCCCAGCCTTCAGTAGCCTGATGTCTTGGAGGAATCTGATAAAGCAGCTCATTTGAAGAATACTGCCCCTAGCCCCCTACTGGTTCCACGTTTTGGAACTGGCTCTGTGCGGAAATGCTCTCACTGTGGGCCTGCACCGTGCAGCTGGCCGTGTGGGAAGAGCCCACTGCCGGAGTGTGGAAGACTACCTTGGGAAGACTCAAGCTGCCCTGCCCGGCTCTGCTAAGCCACCTCTATCTGGGCCTGCCACCCGGGCTGAGCTTTACCCAGTGGGCAGACTCACCCGTGGCTCTACTTCAGTCCGAGTCTCTCTGTGCCTCCCCCTCTTAGCTCCTGGGTTCTGGAGCGACCGGGGGTGCAGTCTCCCTCTAGGCCGCCATCTTGGATCTCCCCATGAAGAGAGCCCGCAGCCGGAGTGGGCAGAGCCGCCTGAAGAGGTCTCCGGCTGCCCTGCCCTTATCCCTGAGGCTGATTGCAGATCGAGGCTCTCCGCTGGTTCTTTGCAGGAGTACACTGCACTGCAGCGGCTCCGGGACTCGGAGCCTGCTTTGTTCAGACAGGCTCTCACTAGCGGGCCAGTTCCGTTCCGAGAACCTGGAGAAGCTGGCTGTGTGGGCGGGGCCCACCGCCGGAGTGCGCAGGACTGCCTGTGGATGACTCTAGCTGCCCTGCCCGGCTCCGATAAGCCACCTCTATCTGGGCCTGCCACCCGGGCCGAGCTTTACCCAGTGGGCAGACTCACCCGTGGCTCCACTTCAGTCCGAGTCTCTCAATGCCTCCCCTTCTTAACTCCTGGGTTCTGGAGCGACTGGGGGTGCAGTCTCCCTCTAGGCCGCCATCTTGGAACCTCTTTTTTCTCTTAGTTCCTCAATTATTTACAACCAATTATTTGAATTTTTGTACAGCATATCTTCCACAAAAATGTGAATTAAGTTCTCAGGGAACTAGGAGCTTTTGGTGGTTTCTTATTGCCTTGCTCTCTCCTGTTTTCTGTGTTAGTATGCATAGGTTTGTGCATGCATTTGAATAGAGTTCTTTTCCCTTCTTAGTTGTGGTCATATTATTGAACCAATTTCTCTTTTGATATAATCTGATCATGGTTTATATTTAATTGTCAAAGTCCTAACAGAGTGACAAAAGTTTCAGGATCACTCACTCACAAAATTCTTTTAGAATAAAGATTAACTACCAGTAGTAGCAAAATCTTAGAAGCAAAGCACATTTTTAACTTATAAAATATTAAAATGATCTCTGTAATGGTAATAACAATGATAATTGATGAATGATAATGTACAATGAACAACACTTTAGCCACTAGTGATTCCAAAATTAATATTAAAATATATAGGGACACATGGGCTGGGAATGGTGGTTCACACCTGTTATCAGAGCAGTTCCAAAGGCTGGGACAGAAGGACCATGAGTCTAAAGCAACATCAGTAGCTGAGTGAGGCCAAATACAATCAGTGAGACTCTGTCTGTAAATAAAATATAAAAGGACTGGAGATGTGGCTCATTGATTGGGCACCCCTTAGTTCAATCCCTGGTATCAAAAACTAAGTGGTGTAAGGAAAAAAGAGGTAGAAGGAGGATGAATATTACAAATGAAATATTGAGCAGATATGGATGAGAGACAAGAAGACAAGTGCAAAGAAAACCAGTAAAACAATGAAAAGAGCATATGAAATAGAAAGTTAAAAACATAAATGATAAGGAAAAAACATGGAAGACAGTTAAAAATTGCAAGACCAAAAGGATTAAAATGTCAAAATTGTTTCCACAACTTCTAGTTGTACAATATACCAGTTTGGGGAGGGTTCTGTGGAGCAACTATATTTCTACTTGTATCTCCACCGTTCTATCCCAAACAGGCCAATGCTTCATCTGGAGACTTTAATGTGAGAAATTTTCATCATTGCCTACTAGGAAGTGTTATGGAACCCTTACCAGTTGAAGAAGAGAAGGTAAAATTTACTTTATTTGCAGAGGATATGCAAGCTTATGATATAAAATGTGTCAGTTTTCAATGTGTAATTCTCTAGTTTTTAAGTTTAATTTATTTAAAAACTGGAAAACTGGGTATCACCTTAGTGATTAATAAACCTTTATGCACCTGATTATTGATGTTTATTTTTCCAGGTCATCTCTCTATGTCTTCCTCAGAAATGCATTTGTCATTTATCTGGTGATGCATATCAAAGAGAAAAACATGGCATAACAGGACCTATAGAAGGTAAGAACCACATATTATAAAATAACATTTGCTATAATGTTTATTTAAAACATGGGTAGTAGTAGATTCTAATAGTTGAAGAATTAAACATAATAAATATATAGAAAGAAAAAATAGTTAAATGGTAATAAGTGTCATATCTTATTCAGTTTCAGTAACAGATTAAATTGAGAATGTCAGTAAAGGAGTTGAATTCCATTTCAGGATCTGCATAGTATGGAGGTCCTCTCTGCCATGTCCCTCGTTGCTGAGGAAAGAGTTAACTGCTGGAGGTGGATATTCTCTATTTCAGTCTATTTCCCAAAAACTTATGTACTCAATAAACACACAAGATCTAATACACTTTTTAAATGAGAAGGCGTATGACTGGTCTGGCCATATCATCTCTGGCTTCTAACAACAACAACTATTCACACAACTCTCTTTTTATTTTTAATACACAGGTAAAGGGGGTTAAGACATAGAGGAGCATCTTCTGTGATTGACAGGATAGAGTGGAGTTAAGTAATCCATTCTCTTAGGGAATATATTCCAGAAGGAGACAGGGAACCACTGGCACACAGCACCACAAGCTTCCTGGTAATCTGGAACAGAACTTTATGCCTGTTAGTTCCTAGAAATCAGGTCTCTGAATCTCATAGCTCAGCCTCATCTGATTCTGCTAAATAAGAATGGCTTCCCATAGTTTATATCAGAGGGAAGTTTGTAAATAAAAAAGGGAGAGAAGAAGAGAGAACAAAGAATAAGAAAATTACATATCACAAAAAGCAAAAGAAAGCAAAAGAAGTGGGCACATATTGTGAAGGGAGGTAAATTCAGATTAAACATTAGAAAGTGGAAGAGCAAAGCATTAGAAAAATTGTGAGTTTTCAGTAACAACACTGGTCTTAGAGACAGAGTAAAAATTTCCAACAGTTTTTTCTTTATCAACAATGGAATGTAATTAAGAAATTCATGCCATGTCATGCAGTGCTATATTTGGTTTGCCATAAATAAACACAAACACATATGATCCACCATAGATGTATGTAATTTATTGCTATTATGAAAGTTTCTGATTTCATAGAAAAGTAAATATGGTGCATAATAATATAATCTGGAAATTAAAAAAGGTAGGACTATTATGAAAGGATCAGCAAAGTATACCCTGATAAAATGTTCACTGAAAGATTATGAATACTAATACACCTACAATTTGGGTAACAATATATGAGGATTTCAAAAAGGCAAGTTATGTTAGAGAAGTTGGTAGAAGAGTAGCTACAGCCAAGAATGCTCAAACTTTACTGAATCCAATATTGGGGACCATGTTCAAAATGCACATTGTACTCAACAGGTTTTTGCATCCACATTTCTAAAACATTTAAAGATGTTTCCAATGCTCCTGGTCCATGGACCACATTCTGATTTGCAAGGGAGGGAACTGCCTTGAGGGAGTCTAAATGAAGAGCTGTTGCATGTTAATTCAGTCATAACCAGATCCAGAGAAAACACAAATTTTTTTGAGCACGTCTCTGGGTAAAAGAAAAGGACAACAACAAGGAAGATACAAAAATTATATTTCTAGTCAACCAAGTACAATGACACACCTGAAATCACAGTGAACCCAGAGAGTGGTATAGGAGGATCACAGATTCTAGGCCAACCTCAGCAAAGAGTGAAGCCATAGCAATTTAGCAAGAAGTTATCTCATAAATAAATAAATAAGTCAGTCAGTCAGTAAGTAAATAATGCTGAGGATGAGGATCAGTCATATATGTTTCCTGGGTTATATATCTGTTAGCAAATATATATATTTTAAGATAAAACTACTGAATAGGAAGAAATTGTAGTACGAATAATCTAAGACCAAATCTCTAGAAATTGCTTTTAAATAACTAACAGGATGGGGACATGAGCTAGGTAACTCTGGAAAGGAATGCAAAGGAAACAAAAGTAAGCATTTCAGCTGGCCCAGCTTCTAAAACTTTGTTAATTTAATTGAACTTCATTCTATACAGGTACTGAAAATTGTCTATCCTCTCTATTTCTGGAAACATTCCCTCCATTCAGGTCTTCAGGAACATCACAATGGAATGTTGCCTTCTCATTATTTATCTGTATTCTCACCAAGGCCCTCTATGTCTGCCCCACAGCATTGATATTGGTCTAGTTACACTGCATATGCAGCCATCAGCCTCTATCCTTTTTCCTGCCTCTACTGTCCTCTGTCATTACTCCTCATCCATCCCTATATGGTCATACAAATATGGGTCCATTTGTTGCTTTTCTCTGAGTCATGCTACAGCCTTCCCTGTTCTTACTATTTCCTGCCTCTGGTTCATGATCTCACTCCTTAAGCCTCTCTTCATACCAACCTGCAGAAAAGTTACCTTTTTTCTCAACTACATCTTACCAAAAACTTATTCATTTATTGGTTCAAATAATTAGAGCTGTTGACACCACGGTGATATAAAAGATATCCCCAGCAATCTGGGAGCAAGTGGATTAGATTTGTACAGAAAATTTTTACAGGTCAATTTACTAGGTCCTAAACAGAATAGTTGCTGGGTTACTAAGGTAGCCCCAAGGGGGGAAACACTAAACTCAGGAACATTAGCCATAGTCCTGAAGGACTGAACAAATAGTTTGACTTCTAAAAGAAGAAAATCAATTCATCAGAATAGTGGATAAAACATTTTAGATATGAAGGTATTCATTGACAAATGAGTAAGAAGTATCTGTCATTAGGAAAACAATACTGATGAACAGAGCATGTTGAAAAGTTATTATTACAAGGAGAGTGTAGAAAACTATGAATTTGGATATTTTGTGGGCATTTTTAAAAATTTATTTCTGGGAACTTTAGTTTTCCTGGAAGGATAATTCTTTGAGTTATTTTTATGCATTAAGCCTGTTGACATGTAGTTTTTCCCTGATGAGTTCTGAAGTTCTCAAACAGGAAAAGCATGCATAGAGTAGTGTCAGGGGCGGGCTCTGAGGGCCCCAGAGCTGCACCGTGGCCTGATCTCTAAGATGGTGCCTGGCAGCTTGCCAAACACAGCTGCACTCGTAAACAAGTTTTAGGAAGTAACTCTGATTGGCTGTTGTACGTGAGGCGATCCTGGTATCTGCCTGGAGACTGTTCCTTGATAGGCTGACTTTCCTGGTAGTCTACTCTCTGATAGGCTGATATTCTCAATATAAGTCGGAAACTTGTGGAATAAAGAGGCTTTTTGGTTCCTGTGCTCAAGAGCGTACGTGTTGTGATTGTCCCTGAGGGCGGTGGGCGATCACAAGTGGTGCTGAAACCTGGGGATGAAAATTTTACAAGGATAAGTAAGAAAGCAAGGTAAGATATTCTAAAATTTTAACAAGTTAAGCCGGTTATAAAAAGAAAAGTAAAACAGTGGACTAAGTGAAAGGTGGTCCACATTAAAGGCATTAAAGTGAAAGTAGCACGCGAAAGACGGCTGCACCCTGGACTAAGCGAAAGGCGGTCCACATTAAAGGTAATAAAGTGAAAGTGGCACGCGAAAGGCGGCTACACCCCGGACTAAGCAAAAGGCGGTTCAAGGACTAGATAAGCATGTGGAACGCGGTTTACATTGTACAAGATGGGGTCTGAAACATCAAAAGTTCATATGCAACAACCCTTACGGGAACTGCTTAAGGCCAATGGTACACCTTTAAAAACCAAAACTGCTAGAACATTCTTAGATACAATAGAGAAGGTAGTTCCTTGGTTTTTAGATGAAGGATTATTAAATATTCCACAGCGGGAACATCTTGGAGAGGATCTTTATAAACAGGATCTAATAGCAACAGAAAAGAACTCTTAAAGAGAACAAAGTGAGGAAGGATTGAGTGGTAGTAACCTAGAAAACAATTACTCAGAAAATTTAAGAACAAGGGGAAAAGGAGAGCTAAATCTAATACAAAGAACCCCAAAGAAATAACCAAGTGGTAGTGAAAACTTAAGAACTAGGGGAAAAGGTAGTAGAAAGCTAAACCTAATATAAAGAGCTTCAAAATTTGTAGAACCTGCCCGTATTTGAGGACCAAAATAGAGATACCATCAACCATTAGAAAAACTTTAAAGAGGCAGTTAAGACTGATTGGAAACAGGTATACAGAGCAGTGTTATCTGGAGGACAATGTCTAATTGGAAAGCTCAGTGGCAAAGAAATAGCTGTTGAAACTGCTTGCAGAAACAGTAGCAAGGTTTCCTGATAGAAATGTTGAGATGTTAATAGGAGAAGGCCAATACGCTTCAATAGATGCACAAAATCAGCAGCAAAGAGATAATGCCCTCACAAAAGATAAGAGATAACTATAGTAAAATCTGTTACACCTCACGCCTCAGGTCTTTGCCCGAGGCACAGAAAAGAAAAAACATTGGGCTAACGAGTGCAAATTGGTTACAGTTGAGGGAAAGATGTTAACAAATCATTTAAGAAACAGGGCACAGAACTCTTCAACTCAAGGCTCACAAAATGGAAGCAGCTGTCATAGCCCTTGTAGAGTTTAAGAGTAACAGATCTTTTTGCTGATAGTGATTGCATCACTCGGGCAATTCCCAAATTGGAATTGGTTGGACCCATAGCCCCTCATAAGCTGATTTAGCCACATAGATGATTTCCATCTTTTCTCAGTAAAGAAAGCTGCTTATTTTCATCCTGTGTAATCTTTTAATTCTTCATGTTGGTACCTCACTTTTAAGGAGTTTTATAAGTAAAGCGAAGTGCACTGATTAGAAGGTTAATGGAGTTAATATTGAAAAATGCAGAAAGGCCATAAAACAAGGGGAAGAGGTTTTGGAGGAAATAAAAGAGGAAAGGTCTAAAGCATCAGAAAGGGTGTCAATAAGATCAGAGACAGACAAGGAAAATGAAACTGGGTGTGAGGAACAACTTGTTAGGAAGAGGGAAATCAGTTTAGGGGAGGGTCCTCCATTAGAAGTCTGCCCTACATTATCCACCCTTAAGGTCTGCTTCTCTCCAGGACCTCCCAAAGGGGGCTCAAAGTTTCTCCCCAAAGAGCCGCCTCCTAAACAAACCACCCCAACCATCAGTGGCATGTCCTAGTAAGGAGTATAATAGAGTAGCCCCAGTCCCCACAAATATTGGGAGACCAAACCTGAATTGATTACTAACCAGGATTAAGGGTTAAAATGCCCTAGGCATCAAGTTTCTGCTGGAACACTTTCTCCCCTTTCAGATCCAAATCTCAGTCAAGGCTTACATTGAAATGTAAATAGAGAAAGCTTGAAGGCTCAGTAGGAGACCTGTCTCAAACCCAAGAAAAGGAAAAAAAAAAAAAAAAGCAAAAAGTCTTACCTGAACTCCAGCAAAAGTAAATTTTATGGTGCTTTACTAAAGTAATTAACGGCCGTATCATTTTTCCTGTATCATTTTTCCAGGACTCTTGTTTTTTTTGAATTCTACATTTTTTTTTTGAGCTCATGACCTTTATGATCAGTTCTATTTTTTATTCAACTAGAGTTTTTGAACATCTCTTACATTGCAATGGAGATTCACCTATAAAGTTTCAAGGCCTTTGATTTTGTGTTATGTGTATGTCGTGCTATCCAATGTCATGTTTTGTCTGTATCAAAATTGAGCGCTCCTAAAATTGAAATTTAAAAATGGATCCAGATACTCTTAATTCACGTGATTTAAAGACTCAATTCAAATTGGGTAAACTAATGGAAGTAAAATGTTATTGAAAATAACTCACAAGTCTCGAGGTGGTCAAGCTAATAAAATATTGATGTTAATAAAATGTCTAACATCAATTTTTCTAGGACTTTCCTCCAACAAGAAAAAGCTGGCAAATACTGTTCAGGACACTTGTCTAATATCTTGGTTTTTTTTTTAAGAAAATAAGTGAATTAGAATTGACATGCATGGGATTACTCAAATGTGTTTGTACAGAAAATTGTTTTGTGTCATCACTAAACTAAAAACAAGGTTACTAAGAGTTATGTCCTAACAGGTACAATTCTATACACAAAGGGTCCCAAAAGTTTCAACTGTGTTTCAATTAGAGTACTATAAATAACAAAATATTTAATCTTATTAAAATAGAGTAATTTATCTAAATTCAGAAATTTCGAAAGAGTTGTTTCAGAATGTGAACAAAAAGGGGTCAACAAATAGGAAAGAGAAAATAAAAGGTTCTGGGTATGGAAATATATTTAATAAAAGGAAAAAGGAAATGTTTCTGGGTAAGAAAGTGCTTGTGTGATGAAATAAATGAGGGTCTAAGTAAATGCTAAAAAGGTCTATGTAAGTAAAGGGCAAATTTCAATAAGTTTGCATGTAACTAAGTTGGTTGTATGTATGTGACACAGTTAAAGCTATTTAAGGTTTTTCCTAAGGTGAAATAGTAATGTTCTAATATAAACCAAAGTTTAATCTATATGGTAAAATGACATGGTAAAATAACAAGGATTTCTTAGAAACACTAATTTACTCTTAACTTTGTGTCTATTAAGTTTTATTCTTTAGAACAATTAGTTTTAAAAATAGGGGTTTATACAATTACGGTTAAGCAACTGTTAGAGTATTGTACTACATTATAGAGTCTAAATTTTTCTTTAAAAACTAAATTTGGTAAGAACCAATTTCTCACTAAATTTGAAATAACTCTAACCACAGGTATACCTTATAACCCACAAGGACTCTTTATAAACAAAAAGGGGGAATAGGGGAGGCCTTCAGTTCCCCTAAAGATAAACTTTCTCTTTGCCTCTTTAATTTAAATTTTTAAACTCTGGATAATGAGGGTCGCTCTGCCACTGAGAGACATGGCAATCATAAACAACATGATAGAGTGATGGTAAAATGGAAGGATGTTCTTACAGGACAATGGAACGGCCCGGACCCGGTGCTTTACTGGAGCCGTGGCTCAGGTTTGTGTGTTTCCACAGGAAAAAACATCGCCTGTCTGGGTTCCTGAGCGACTAACTCAACCAGTGCCAACACTACCAACAAGTAACTCAGACCAACATACTCCTGATAACCATGATGCTCGTAGCCCCCCTTGAACTAACTTACAACCTCTTTTTAGTCTCTTAGGGTGCTATCTCTCTCAATGTTGGAATGCTTCCAGGTTCCCGCTGGCAGTCTTAATGTGTGTCCCTACCTCTCTACCAGTCCCAGTCTCTGTTACAGATGCAGAATTGCCAGTGTTACCATCAAAGAACAGAAGAGAATTTGGCATCACAGCGGCTATGGTCACTGCAATAGTGGTTTCTGCAACAGCAGCACTAGCAACTGCCATACCTACAGCAACAACAATCACTTGGCCAAAAATACAGCTGCAGCCTTACAGACTAAAGAGACCCTAAACCAACATCTAACAGCAGGCATACTCCTTGTAAATCAAAGAGTGGACTTACTACAAGAACAAGTGGATATCTTGCAAGAACTTTTGGGACTGGGATGTGTTTATCCTTTAAGAGCAGTGTGTGTCACCCCTATTGCTTATAGTAACCATAGCTCTGCGGCTATGTTGTCTAAAAATCTCTCTGTCTACCTTACTGGCAATTGGTCATCTACGTTTGATAATTTAACCAGTCAGCTACGAGCTGAAATACTCAGAGTCAATGCCACCAGGGTTCAAGTTGCATCGGTATCCGAGATGTTCTCTTTGTTATCTAAAGCCCTGGGATTGACAAAACAGTGGGCTGGAACAGTGGCTATTCTGATTATTATCTGCTTAGGGATAGCCTATGTTATACGCAGCCAAATCAGAGCTCGCCAAGATGCCCAATGTCATCGACGGGCTATAGTACAGACTTTGACAGCCATTGAGACAGGCACATCCCCCCAAGTATGGCTAAGCATGCTGGACCAGTAGTCAAAGATGGGTAAGATCCGTGGAAATGCATACCAACCTAAGACAGGGTTCTGACGCCTGGAGGTCAGAATTCCAATGACGGGTAAGGATGTAATTTGCCATGGACAACCTAAGACAGGCATGGTCCCAAGTCATCTTTTCTTTATTTAAAGAATAAGGGGGAGATGTCAGGGGTGGGCTCTGAGGGCCCTAGAGCCGCACCATGGCCTGATCTCTAAGATGGCACATGGCAGCTTGCCAAACATAGCTGCACTCGTAAACAAGTTTTAGGAAGTAACTCTGATTGGCTGTTGTACGTGATGCGATCCTGGTATCTGCCTGGAGACTGTTCTTTGATAGGCTGACTTTCCTGGTAGTCTACTCTCTGATAGGGTGATGTTCTCAATATAAGTCGGAAACTTGTGGAATAAAGAGGCTTTTTGGTTTTTGTGCTCAATAGCGTATGTGTTGTGATTGTCCCCGTGGGTGGTGGGCGATCAGAGTAGTAAATATTTGCTGGGTATAGTTGGCCACACATAAACATAGCTTCTTAGGAGACTGAGATGGGTGAATGGCATGATTGATGACACCCTGAAAAATTTATATTGATTCTCTCTCAAAGTACAATAGGTTTGGTAAAACCACTCATTGGTAGAGTAATTGCTAAGGTTGCAAAAGTCCTGGATAAAATCACAAAACATGAATACACACACACACACACAAGCACAATCAAATACACACAGCAAAATAAGATAGTTTCTAAAGCAAATGATGATCTAGTATGAAGCCTATTATTAATTTTTAATTTGATAGAATTTTATACTTTCCAGGAGTATTAAGTAACTCAAGTAAACTATCCATTGTCAACAGACTACTGTTAGATGTAACATCAGAGGAAGAGGAGGAAGGGCTTAGTGGCACTGAAAATAAGCAGTCACAGGTATGTAAACATGGGAATTTGAATTCGTGGTTTCATCCTGTTTTCCTCATATCCAGAATGTAAATTAGTTCAAATGAAATGACCTTTTGCAAAACTCTTTAGGAATCTAAATGTCATAACTTCATATTTAGATATAATGCAATCTAATAAGTATGAAAATAACATTGGAAATCATGGCAACCTAAAAGTGAGTTTTATTCTAGTAATTGAAGCATTTTTTTCTGAATATTTGTGTTTTCATTGGTAAAAACTCACTGATGAAAATGCTAACTATAAGACTTATGAATAAACAGTTAAAATTATGAACATGCATAACTGTGATTGCCACTGATGTCATTTGTGTCCAATAATGGTTATTCCCAATGATACAAGATTTTAATTTCACAGTACTAGTCATTAATGACAAGATTAAAGCTTCCATCATCCCTTGAAATCATTGTCTATGTTGAGGCAGGTAATAGTCTCAAATGAGTCTCACATGTAACTTTTAACCAAATAACAACCATCTAGATTGGAACCTTTGTGGTTAGGGTACAATCTAATTTTCCAGTTCATTTCCTCAGTGGATGTTAGAAAAAAAAAAAGAGTCCTTGGATGCAGTTATTGGGGAATAATGAAAATTTTGGAGGGGTCTCATTGTTTTCTCATGTTGTGTGTGTTAATAGGCTGAAATTTTGCATGTATTTAGAAGAATCCCCTCTTAGGTGTGGGTCCTTTTGGGGTATAGCTTTCTCTGTGTGATGTGCCTAAGCAGTGGTGAGGTCTTGATGTCAGATCCCCACTGAAATTGACCAACATGAAGACTCATGGTCCAATTATTTTCTGCATTGACTAATTGGTTTGGTGGGATTCTCCACAGCTGACTGGAGGGGAGTTTTTAAAATCTCCACTCAGCTATGTTTCCCTGACACAGCTGTGGACTCTTCCTCCTGTGGATGTTTTTCTCATTCTAAAAGCCAGTATTTCTGGGTTTTATATGGCAGCAGACTCTCTTTGCTGACTCTCCACTGAGTCCCTCAGCCCCTCCTTTCATCATGTGGCCACACTCCAGTCAGTTTGACTTCATCCATGGAAACATCAGAAAGCACTATGTGTCTGTGCTGCCACTATTCTTTATTGGAAGAATTTTTAATTTTTTTCAATGAAATGTGATGCAATGTTGGAAGAAATCCTAGTTCTTGGCTAAAAGCAGTTAATGTCTCAAGAGTATAAACTTGCAGAGAGGAACATTCCAATTCTATGACCTAGGAAGGCAGAGTGGAGCATTCCAATTCTATAACTGCCCCAAGTTGACCTAGTGTTACCAAGGGAAACTGTATAGGAGCCTGGTGGTCTGATACCCTGTGGCACATTGTGACTGGGCAAGAAACTTATAAAATGTATACCTGTTTCTGAAATAAACTAGTTTGCCAATGCTCACCAGAAGCCTGATTAACCCAACTCCTGGAGTTAGGGGGTCTTCACTCAGGAGGGCTTACTTGCACCAGAGGTAGCCTGGCACCCCTATAAGTGAGGTAAGGAAAGTGTTTCCCCTGGGAAAAGCCTTTTCCCTAAATAAGGGAATGCCTCAGTAACTCAGCCAGATGCTGTCAGTAAATCAAAACAGGCAAAGAGAAGTGGTGATGGCTCACAGTGTCTGGGTTCCTAGGATCAATAATTGCAGGAAAACCTGAATATCAAAACAGAATATGTTAAAGAACATCCATGAGTGTGATAGGCCTTAGTGAGCAAGAAGAGCGTATCCTCAAGCTTTGTCAAATTTTAACATCATTTTTATTGCTTGTACTTGCTTATATCAAACAAAAACACACCACAGGCCTAATACCTCTGCTTGACTTCTTTCAGTGTGACTTCTTTATATAGGGCTTTGGGTGTCACTCCTGACCCTGTGAAGCATAATCCACTCATTTCCAGAACCATGGTGCATGTGCAAACACCATATCCTTCACAGAATGCTACAATGAATCTTTTGAGAACTTCCATTAAAAAGTCTACGAAAGGGCTTCATTCCTCCAATTATACTGGGTGACTAGGTTGCAAAGTACTCTGTTCCTCCTGAATGCTATCAGGAGGAGATAACACATATTCATGCCAAAATCATGCAATTTGATTTCAAGACATTTGCAACCAAATGAAAACCAAATTCAGTGAAGAGAAACTAGCAATGTTTATTGCTTAAGGTCTATGCCAAAGTTCCAAAACATTTCTTCAGCTTCAACATACTGTAAAGATTCAGGAGGCAGTCAGTGCCATATCATTCTTTAAGCAACCATAATGACCAACCCTAATTCCCCTTGCAAGGACACCAATGTCCTTGACAATTCTGGGCTCTTTCCTGTTGCTCTCAAGGACAGCTTATGATGCCTGTGATGATTTTATTCTTTTCAGCACAAGACCTCTGAGGAAAGGCTTTCCTTGCAGCACACAACCTACCCCAATGACCTTCAAAATAAATGATTTCACATTGGGATAGGCAGCAATAAAACATGGCTCTGGAATTCAAGAGTGCACTTCAATATCAGAAATTTATTCAAAACCATCCTTCTCAAAAACAAAAGTGAAGATCCAACATGGGTAAAACCTGAATATCAAAACAGAATAGGTTAAAGAACATCCATGTGATAGGCCTTAGTGAGCAAGAAGAGTGTATCCTCAAGCTTTGTCAAATTTTAACATACTTTTGGTTTCTTGGACTCACTTATATCCACCACCAACACACCACAGGCCTATTGTCTCTGCTTGTCTTATTTCAGTGTGACTTCTTTCAAATAGGGCTTTGTGTGTCATTTCTGACCCTGTGAAGCACAATCCCCTCAGTCCCAGAACCACATTGCACATAAGACATCATATCCTTCACCCAATTCTACACTGCATCTCTTCAGACATCCATCCAAATAAACAACACTCTATAAAAGGGCTTCATTCCTGTTGACACTGGACCCCCAATGATACTGGGAGACTAGGTTGCAAAGTCCCCCTGTTCCTCCTGAATGCTATTAGCATGAGCTAACATGTGTTCATCCCAAAATCATACAATTTGACTTCAAATCATTTGCAACCTGATGCAAAGGAAAACTGAATGAGAAAAGTCAGGGCCAAGGACAGTTGTCTTTGGTCCTCAATTTTTGATTTTCAGAAGAAATTGAGGTTCATATGGAAAGTGCTGAGGTGTGCAAGTCCTCTTCACTTGCACAGAGTCTGGATTGTGCCCAAGAAGCCTGGTCATTGCCAAAGACTCATGCAGTTGTCATTTTGAAGCTCCTACTATTGCAACCTGAGCATCATATTCTTCAAGATCAGGCTGAGGATATACCACCATGAGCAAACTCATGAGAATGATCTGTCTGTCCTATGGGTTCCTGAGAGTTGACTCATCTCAAGGTACACCTTCTCTTATGAACTGCAGGTGACCTGGGAAGAAATTCTGTCACCATAGCTCCATGCTGAAAGTCTGATTGGAAAATGCTTGTGTATCCCACTGGTACTTTTTCAATTTTATCGATTGAATGGATAAAAAGAGGAGAAACATTTGAGACGTGGGAGGGGTGGCATACAAGAAAGAGTTTTTTTTTCTCACCTCTGAGGAGCTGGGAATTTGAACCTCCAAGCTTTCGCATGCTAGGTGAGTGCTCTCCAAAAGGAGCAATTTATTTGGCTTCAGAGGAGCCACTTTTAGCCACCCTGTAGATCATCTACTGGTCTGACTCTGTCAAATTATCTGCAGAAAACCCTGCCACAGTCAAACCAACAAATTTCTAAGGAACGCTTCATCTTCCTTTTCACAGCAATCCTGCAAGGAACTTTTGTGCATGTCAAGACCCACCATGTAGTGGTATGTGATGAGGGGAAAAGTTTATCCCTGTCTATTGAAGGAGGAAAAGACTTATAGCTGATCACTGAGCAGAAAATGATGGCAGTGAGCATGGAGGCCACTGGAGCAGAAGGAGAGGCAGGCATATGTGGGATTCAGAATAGGACCAGATGGGTTCTCAGCTGAGTTCTACAAAACTTTTAAAGAAGAGCTCATTCCAATACTACTCAAAGTATTCCAGAAAATAGAAGAGGAGGGAACTCTCCCAAACTCATTCTGTGAAGCCAATATTACCCTGATTCCTAAAACAGACAGAGACACATCAAGGAAAGAAAATTTCAGACCAATATCCTTAATGAACATCGACGCAAAAATTCTAAACAAAATTTTAGCAAATTGCATACAAAAACATATTAAAAAGATAGTGCACCATGATCAAGTGGGTTTCATCCCAGGGATGCAAGGTTGGTTCAACATCAGGAAATCAATAAATGTAATTCACCATATCAATAGACTTAAAGTCAAGAATCACATGATTATTTCGATAGATGCAGAAAAAGCATTTGATAAAATACAGCACCCCTTCATGCTCAAAACACTAGAAAAAATAGGGATAGTGGGAACATTCCTTAACATTGTAAAGGCCATCTACGCTAAACCCATGGCTAATATCATTCTAAATGGTGAAAAACTGAAAGCATTCCCTCTAAAAACTGGAACAAGGCAGGGATGCCCTCTTTCACCACTTCTATTCAATATCATCCTTGAAACTCTAGCCACAGCAATTAGACAGACCAAAGAAATTAAAGGGATACGAATAGGAAAAGAAGAACTCAAACTATCCCTATTTGCTGATGATATGATGGTATACTTAGAGGAACCAGGAAATTCCACCAGAAAACTTTTAGATCTCATAAGTGAATTCTGTAAAGTAGCAGGATATAAGATCAATGCACATAAATCTAAGGCATTTTTATACATAAGCGATGAATCTTCAGAAAGAGAAATTAGGAAAACTACCCCATTCACAATAGCTTTGAAAAAAATAAAGTATTTGGGAATCAATCTCACAAAAGAGGTGAAAGACCTCTACAATGAAAACTACAGAACACTAAAGAAAGAAATTCAAGAAAACCTTAGAAGATGGAAAGATCTCCCATGTTCTTGGATAGGAAGAATTAATATTGTCAAAATGGCCATACTACCAAAAGTGCTATACAGATTCAATGCAATTCCAATTAAAATCCCAATGATGTACCTTACAGAAATAGAGAAAGCAATTATGAAATTCATCTGGAAGAATAAAAAACCCAGAATAGCTAAAGCAATCCTTGGCAGAAAGAGTGAAGCAGGGGGTATCGCAATACCAGATCTTCAACTCTACTACAAAGCAATAGTAACAAAAACAGCATGGTATTGGTACCAAAATAGAAAGGTGAATCAATGGTACAGAATAGAGGACACGGACACAAACCCAAATAAATACAATTTTCTCATACTAGACAAAGGGGCCAAAAATATGCAATGGAGAAAAGATAGCCTTTTCAACAAATGGTGCTGGGAGAACTGGAAATCCATATGCAACAGAATGAAAGTAAACCCATATCTCTCACCATGCACGAAACTAAACTCAAAATGGATTAAGGATCTCAGAATCAGACCAGAGACCTTGCATCTTATAGAAGAAAAAGTAGGTCCAGAGCTTCAACATGTCGGCTTAGGACCAGACTTCCTCAACAGGACTCCCATAGCACAAGAAATAAAAGCAAGAATTAATAACTGGGATAGACTCAAACTAAAAAGCTTTCTCTCAGCAAAGAAAACTATCAGCAATGCGAAGAAAGAGCCTACAGAGTGGGAGAAAATCTTTGCCAATCATACTTCAGATAGAGTGCTAATCTCCAGAATCTATAAAGAACTCAAAAAACTCTACACCAAGAATGTAAATAATCCAACTGACAAATGGGCTAAAGAAATGAATAGACACTTCACAGAAGAAGATATACAAGCAATCGACAAACATATGGAAAAATGTTCAACATCTCTAGTAATAAGAAAAATGCAAATCAAAACCACCCTGAGATTCCATCTCACCCCAATTAGAATTGCAATTATCAAGAATACAAGCAACAACAGGTGTTGGCGAGGATGTGTGGAGAAAGGTACACTCTTACATTGTTGGTGGGGCTGCAAATTAGTGCAGTCACTCTGGAAAGCAGTGTGGAGATTCCTTAGAAAACTTGGAATGGAACCACCATTTGACCCAGCTATCCCACTACTTGGCCTATCCCCAAAGGACTCAAAATCAGCATATTACAGAGATACAGCCACATCAATGTTCATAGCTGCTCAGTTCACAATAGCCAGATTGTGGAACCAACCTAGATGTCCTTCAATTGATGAATGGATAAAGAAAATGTGGTATATATATACAATGGAATATTACTCAGCCATAAAGAATGATAAAATTATGGCATTTGCAGGCAAATGGATGAAACTGGAGAATATCATGCTAAGTGAGATAAGCCAATCTCAAAAAACCAAAGGAAGAATGATCTCGCTAATAAGTGGATGATGACACATAATGGGGGGTGGGAAGGGTTAGTGTTGGGGTTGGAGTTGGGTTTAGGGAGGGGGGCAGGAATGGAGGAAGGAAAGACTGTATACTCAGGTGGTGAGTAGGAAGGGAGATTTTGGGATCATTCACACCTGGATAGCTAGCCAATTCCAATCATATTATGATGATTTCCTCCTCACTATTCTTTTTCCTCCTGTCATTTTCCTTGGAAAATTTCTAAGCAGGAGATATCTGGACAAAAGGTACAACCCAGTGTAGATGCTGAAACTTGCCTACAGTCCCATTGATGGAGGAGGTAGAGGAAAGTGTTTTTCTTTGGCAAAGCTTTTTTTTCCCAAAATTAGGGAATGCCTCAGCAACTCAGCCAGACGCTGACAGTAAATCAAAAGAGGCACAGGTCTGGGGTCCCAGGACCAAAATTTACTGGCAGAAAAAAAAATTCCTCATCCAATGTACATCTACTGCTAGTTACTTTTGCAGCTCTTCTCTCAAGATTCAATGGAGTGAGAAAAGTGGCTGAAAGTCATATATGGGAACTCTCAATCATTCAACTGCAATCCTGAACTCTGAAAATGGCCTCAGTAGGTTTCCAGTGCTTCTGTGCCCTGAGAGCAAAAGATGGGAGAGCAACTCTATTTGAAGTGGAAGGGGCAGGCTTAGGACATGGCAGGTATGAAGGGCATGGAGGCTCCAGTGTCCAGTTGGAGGATGCACTTTGTCTCTCTCCCCAGAGGTGTTCTCTGGACCTTGGGCAACCTGGATGTTGAGGCGTTGCTTCTGTGACCTAGTTTCTGCACCAGAGACAGCATCTGAAGTCACAAGGGGTGGAATTACAGTCCAGTGGCATCACGGGTCCCATGGCAACCAGAGACGCTTCTGCTCCTGACCACTTCAGAACAAGATTCAACACAAATGCTGGATCCACAGTGATGGGAAGAGAAAAGAGGAAGGGAGTGTGGGTCATTGACCGAAGTATCAAGAAAGGTGATCCTAAGTTTTTGGCCCAGTTGAAGAGGAGCTACATTGGGTGCAGGCACAACCGAGCCAGCTATGGATTGATCCAGATTCAGGCAGGATAGAGGACCCCAGTGAAGCCTGACAGCTCACACTGCTATCCAGGCCTGCTAGGTGGCCCTGCGCTAGTTTGGCCACCTTGGGCATCATGAGAGCCCGGTCACATAGATCCTGCTGTGGGTAGTGAGCCCCCAGGAGGTCTAGGGGACCAGACAAGAATGGAGGGCTTCATGAGGGCACGTGGATCAACAAGCTTAGCACCAGCCCCCAACAGCATTGCCCTAAGAATCTGCTTCTCCAATCTGGGCATACATGGGCTTTGGCTGAGTCAGGAACCTGGTCTAGGGTCCTAGCAGCCACATGGCATGATGGCTGCTGACAACTCAGGGCTGGGGAGTGTGAAACACAGCTCCCTGGCATTTAGGTGCTCCTTGAATTGGGAAACATCACACCCAGTCTGGTCAGTTGCCCCTCCTTTCCCATAAAACCCTAACAGGAGACAGCTTGGACCTGGGGAGTTGGTCTTCTAAGTGGAAGTGGGTGGCTGCTGTGATGGTTCATGAGTAGACAAGGGAATCATTCACTCAGCATGTTGAATGGGGGACAGGAGGAAGCTGTCAAGCAAGGATAGATGTTCTGTGCTCACTCCACCTGCCCCAGCCAGCCACATTGGCTGCTGCCTTACAACTGCTCTGTACTCAGAAATTGTTCTGCTGTGTTTTCACACAGATTTTGAAGATCACACTGGGATAAAGTGTAGCTCTGCTCTCTGATGAAGATGTAGATCTAAAGAGTTATACCAGCAATACTTATTTATATAGTCCCACTATCAGGTTAATGACTATGAAATAATTTTTCTCTCTATTCAGAAAAGTCACAAAAACTAGGACATCTAAGTAGCTTTTCCACAGTTGCAGTCCAGAGCTGCAAAGATTAATGTTAGGAGCTTTGTGTAGCACTCAAGAAGGTCCATTGTTAAAAGTTATTCTAAAGTGGGCAGACACAGGAGAAGTGGAGCTGGTGAAATATTATGATCATCTACCATAAATATTTCTTCCTTCCCAGGAGATACAAGCCCGAGATCAAGATCAGAGTTGATAGGACTCTTAGACAGAGCCTCCTCATGCAGGGCATTGCCACAGCAGCAGTCCAGCATTCATTGCCCTTGAAACATTCTTAGGCACCAGGCATGCCACAACCATGATGTCATCAGAGACTGCCAATCTCAGTCACTGCTATTCCATTCTCTGCCACTGCTATCCACACTCACCTATGACCTTTTGGGGAATAGCTGACTACACCACAGACCTGGGAAGTCTCTATGTCACCTCATGGCATTGTCAAAGAACCCTGGTATCAGGACATCTCCACTTCATAGATGAGGGGATCAGGGCTCAAAGGGTGTAAAACTTCCTTCCCATGGCCACTGGTCATGGAAGTGGTGAGCCAGAACATAAAGACAAATCCAGTATCCAAAGGTGGGTTTTAAATCATTCTTGGTCTACCAGCTCACTAATAGTCTCTCTGAGTTGCAAAAATATTAGCATAGACCTTGAGAAGGAAGAGGGAAATCAGAAGGAATAAAGACTTCCTGATAGCACTTCGTGGAGACCCCACACCGGTCATTTTGAGGCTGAGTTTGGAAGACTTCCTTTCTACTCACATCTTCTAGTTGTTTCCACAAATATTTATTTCCACATTGCCTTTGTGATTTTTGCATTTGAATTATTTTTTGCCTACTTATTTTTCTTAAGTCACCTTGCCTGTTGTACTTACTGAAATATATTTAAAACCTCAGTGCTTTATGGCAGTTTTTAATAAAAATGATTACCATTTGCCCCAAATAAAAATTGACTCCAAAATCCCATAGAACTACTAAATTAATTACCAGACATATGTGCACCATTCAAAATCATTCATCTGGGTTTTCAGAATGAGCTTGGAGAATTGGAGTTACTGGTTCACACCAGAACACAAAGTACTCCTGTGCTATTCTGCCACATGCAGTTATCCAGACACTCCTTCAATATCCATTGCACTCTGAGAGAAAGGTGAGGGAAGTTCTAAATTCCCTTAGCCAGGAGGCCAGGAAGATATACTACCCCAAATGTACTCAAGTTCACACACTTCAAAACCAGGTTCCTGGTTCTGGTCACTGCATTTTTAGTTTCCAACTACATACCCTTTTAAATGTGATCTAATCCAGGTGTCATGGATCTTTTCAGCACCTTATTTCCTGATCATTGAGTGATGTCATAACTCCCAATTTATCTATTCTGTGGTTATTGCTTGTTAAGTGCTCTAGGAAGAAGAAACCAGGTTTGCACGTGTCCTCAGGAAGTCAGGCAGTACTAGGCTGAGAAGTACTAGGCTGAGAAGTACTAGGCTGTCCTACTGTCCATCTGCTTCTCTAATGTCTGCTAGAGTCCAATCTCAATGGAAGAACAGAGGAGCCACCAAAGGAAAGAAGGGCCTTTGAGAGTATGCAGGAAAATGCCCTCAGTGTACAGAGAAGCAAGCCAGACCTGAGGGTATTTGTCTCCCCATCTTGCACAACCAGCTGGGGCACAGCTATATTGAATCAATGTCCCCTGACTCCTGGCACATGTTTATTATTTATTCAACTGAAAATATTTCCACCACAAATTACATTGGGCTCCTAACTCCAAGGACAGATTATTAACCCTTCACTCTAATTTCTGTAATATGACAATGCAGTCACAAGGATATTCTCTCACCTAGGAGGTTAACTTCATGATCTGCTAGACTCTAATGATCCTCTAGAAATAGAAATCACAGGCTTGGGTCACCTAAAAATATCTAAAAATCCCCACCCTACCCCACCCTCCTCCTGAAGACTCCAAGAATTTCCATTCTGTGAATGGGAAAGGCTTTATGTGACTGCTTATACCAGATGCTGCACATGGACTAAATTTTATCTTCTTTAGAAAGCACTATGGAGTCATTGTGTCTTTCAGGAGTCAGACTGCTGTGGCCTCTGCCCTTTTCTCTCACAGTCAGCCACTCTACTCCCTGTTGCTCAGTCCTATTTTACAATTGAACTTCAGTCTGGCTACCTCTGGATCCTCTCACAGTGTTGGTGGGGGATAACCAAGAGGGAAGGCTGCTTTCCACCATCCAAGATTCAGCACAACTGCACCAGGAATAGAACTGAGTAGGGGCAAGTGACACAAATAGTCTAAGGGGGCAAAGGTCTGGACCATTCAAGGGTCGAGCTTGTGACAAGAAAACAGGATTCCAAGGAAGATTTGTCTTTTTGGAAAGGGATGGGAGACAACAGAATTCCTTCCCCAACCAAAAATCTTCTACATTAACTCTGGTTTTACTATATAGTAAGATCTTTAAATTTTACACATAATTTTCATACTAGCTAAAAACTAGAGGAACCTAAGTATTCAAGAGGAGCAATATGGCTGAATCAATTGGTACATTGTTCCACAACTCTTATGCAGACTTAAGAATGATAGTTAAAAATATGGAGGCTTAAGTAACTCAAAAAATACTCAAATGTAAAATAAAATAGAAAATTGCATGTATGATGAGATTACTACTGTGCCATCTGATGATGTACTTGAGCAAAAGGTCTCAAACATTCAACTCTAGTGCTGCTAGTAAACTTGTGGGGTAGTATGCAGAAATATAGAGATATGTGACCTGATTAGACTCACTGTCTCCACTTAGAGCCTCAGTGCTGCCTGGCATACCCAACTCTCTCCTGCAAACCCTATACATCAGCCACTGGAAACTAATGTTAGGAGCTCATCTAGGTGTGCCTAATCTGTCCTGTCACATGGAAGGTGCCATGCCAAGAATAATGGCACTGGATATTGCAGAATCCAAGTCATCTTGAGTGTTTTCCCCTAAATATCCAGAATTGAAACCAACATTCCCATGGGACTGAATATGTCAATGTTTTCTGGGCATTGAGCCCTGACCCTGACTTCAGGTATTTTCCCATGCAGGATGAATATTCACAAGTGAACCTTTTGCTTCTTGCTGGTCCTCTAGAATTGCAAGGAAATTCAAGGGTGCGAGACTATGCTGCCAGCCACTGCTGCAGTTCTATGATTCTTTTTCTCTCTTTCCCTGCTTCCCGAACCCCCTCATCATGACTCCACAAGTAAGTTATTTCATTAGCAATGTTGAAGGTTATATGTTGATATGCTGCTTGTTGCCACTAGGATAAAACTAGAGCCCTGGTCCCCTTACTGTGATTACTTCTTGTCAAGACTGATACTTGCACTGGCTAGAAAATCCTAGGAGACTCTGGGACACGTCAAATATGCCCAAGAATCTGTGCCAGCCTTTACTCAGCACCTAGCCCAATGTATCCAGAAGGAATGGCTGCAAAATTAAACCTCAGTTAGCCAAGAGTGTACTGACCTCAAGTTGTGACTCCCAGAGGGACATGGCACGCCATGGCTGGGAGGACTTTGTTACCAGTCTAAATTTGGCTTAGCAAGGTAAATGGTCTTTCAGAAAATGGTCTTAGTTAGGGAAGTGGCCCATTCCTCATATCAAGATCTAAGGACCAGGCCTGGCACTTCATGGAGGAATGTGGGGCTCTGGTCCCAACATATTTCATTTTCTGTTGTACCTCTTGGCTTTATTCCCTCTTCTTCCCCCAAATCCATTTTTCCTCATCATCATGGGCAATACAGCTGTGTACTGGGCATCCATGAAATCCTGGGTATATGCCTTAAACTTCCTAGTCAATCTTTCAGGATAAACATTTTTTTCAATTTCAGAAATGGAGCAATGTGGCCTCTGACAGTCTCATAATATCCTGACATGTCCTGGTTCACTCACATAATTCCCTCAATATAATCTCTTAAAATCACATAATACCCACACTGAGGCCTCTTACACTGATATGCTACACTACTCTGACCTCTGACATTCACATAGTATCTTGGCCTCTGCAACTCACATAACACCCTCACCATGGCCTATCACACATAGGATTTTCACTGACTTCTGACACTCAACTAAAGCCCTCACTGGGGCCTCTCATGCTCGCATAATATGCTCAGTGTGACATAGGACACTCATATAATACACTACTGTGGCTTTTGACATTCACATAATACCCTCACTTGGCCTCTGACTCTCACAAAATATCCTCACTGTTACCTTGACATTCACACTATATCATCACTGTGACCTTGATAGCACATATCACTATGGTCCCTGCCATTGACAAAATATACTCACTATGGCATCTGATGCTATCAAATATACTTACTGTGTTCACTTATATTCATATGTTTATTCAGAATAGCCCCTGAGATTAAAAATTTTTCCAAACTGTGACCTCTGACATTTAAAAAATACCTTCTCATTTACAAAATTCCTTTCACATATTACTCTCACTGTCACATGAGTTCCTCACAAAATACACCTCAGTGTGACATCAAACACTCATATAATACCATGCTGTGGCCTCTGACACAGAATGTTCTCAATCGGTCTCTGACACTTACATAATTCCTTCATTGTTACCACTGACACATTATATCTCCATTGTGACCTTAGACACTCACATAATAACAAAACTTTGGAGTCCTGCACACATATTATATTCAGTGTGTACTTTGAATCTTACATAAGACCTTAAATATGGCCTATGACACTGATATAATATCCTCACTTGGCATCTGACACTGACATTTTTCTGAATATTATATTCACATAATACAATCACTGTGGCCTCTGACTCTCATACAATTTGCTGTTATCTCTGACACTTACATATTACCATACTGGAACTTCTGATATAAAAACCATCAAAGTAACCTTTAAAACACAAAATATCATCTCTCTCCCTGGTGCCTGACCCCCTCAGCAAATTGACCTGTGACACCATCATAATATTCTCACTGTGACCTCTGATTCTCACATATTATACTCTGTGATCTCTGACACATAATTACCTCACATAATATCCTCGTGTGACCTCAGGCACTCAAATAATTCCCTAAGTATAACCATTGTCACTGATAAAATACCCTAATCCTCTGATCCTCAAAAATGCACTCACTGTGATTTCTCACACTCATATAATACCCTCAATGTAACCTCAGATACTAATATAACACCTGCATATGCTCTCTGACACATAATACCATAAATGTGGCCTCTGACACTCAGAATATTCCAATTGGGGTATCTAACACTCACCTAATACCTTCACTGTGCCTATTCTCCATCACATAATACCTTCTTTCTGCTCTCTGACAATTACAAAATATCCTTAATGTGACAGTCTCACAATATTTTCACCAGACCTCTGACATTATATGATTTACTCACTGTGATTCAAACACTTCCATAACAACTTCATGTGGCCTCTGGCATTCACATAATATCCTCATTTGTCCTCTGATAGTGACATAATATTCTTACTGTTCTTCTATCACTCACATAATACCCTACTGTGGACTCTGATTACAAAAAAAAATTCTCACTATGGCCTTGGGCACTCATGTATTCTTGTCACATGGCCTCTGTCACCCACAAAATTTCCTCACTGTGACCTCTGACATGAACACAAGATAGTAAGCATGATCACAGACATATAGCAGTCTCCTGTGATCACTGATACTCACGTAATACCCTCATTGTATCCTGTGCCATTTACATAATATCTTCACTTGGCTGCTGACACTCACATAATACCCTACTGTGTTCCCTGACATTCACATAAAACCCTCATTCTGACCTCAGACACTGACAGAATATCATCACAGTGACATCTCTCACTCATATTATTTCTTTAGTGTGACCTGAGACAAACCTGATACCCTCAATGTGTCCTCTAATTGACATCATATCACTGTGGCTTCTGATGCTCATATAATGATCTCAGATGACCTCAGACATGGACATAATACACTCACAGCACCCCCTGACATATACTATCCTACCTGGGGCATCTGACACTGCAATGAAACCCTCACTGTGGCTTCTGGCACTTACATAAATCCCTCACTCTGGTCTCTGACACTTGCATAATAACTTAACAGTGGCCCCTAACACTATTACAATAACTCACTGGGCTCTGACATTACATAATATTTTAACACGGCCTCTTAAACTAACTTAATGTACTCACTGTGACCCTGAACACTCATTTAATATCCTCACTGTGTCCTCTGATACTGACATAATATCCTATTTTGTCCTCTTACATTCATTTAATAATCTGAATATGACCTCTGACACTCAAATTGTAATCTCACTTTGACCTCTCCTCTGATACTCACATAATACCCTCACTGTTGCCACTGACACACATTATATTCTCACTTGATTTCTGATTTTTATATGATAAATTCCATGTGACCTCTCACATTCACACAGTGTCCTCAATTGGCCTGTGACTCTAACAATACCCTCATCATAACCTGTTACATTCATAAAATATCCACACTAAGGCCCCTGATGTTGATAATATTTTCTCAATATATCCTCTCACACAATGTCCTCACTTTGCCTGTGTCACTCACATAGCACTCTGTGTGACCTCTTATACTCATATATTACCCCCACTGTGGACTCTCACACTCAAACAATACCAATACTGTGACTCTTGACACTGACTTAATACCTTCAGTGTGGCTCAGATTATATCCTGTGTGACCACTGACACTCACATGATACAGTCACTGTGACCTGTGATGCTTACATAATACCCTCATCATGAATTATGACTCTCACATTATAACCTCATTGTGACAGCTGATGCTGACATAATATCCTCACTGTGGTCTCAGACACTCACATAATAACCTCTCTGGACCTCTGACACTTATAATACTCTCAGTGTGACCTCTGATACTCATAAAATAATCTCACTGTGAAATCTGATTCAGATATAATATCCTTTCTGTGAATTCTGACTCTCACACGATTGCCTCCAAATGGTCTCTGACACATAACACCTTCACTTTGTTTTTGACACTCAAAAATTATCTTCAACTTGTCTGGTCCCTCACATAATACCTCACTGTGACCACTGACACTCAGGCAGTAACCTCTGTTTTACAAATGATGTTCACCAAATACCCACATGGTGACCCCTGAAGCTCACATTATACCATCAACATGGCCTCTTAAACTCACATAATACCCCCATAGTGACCTCTGACACTGAAATTATATCCTTCTTGTGACCTCTGTCACTTGAAAAATACCTCCAGTGTGACTTCAGGTACAATCATTATACTTTTACTGTGGCCTCTGAAACTGACATAATAACCTCCCTCTTTTCTCTGATACTCATATCTCCTTATAGTGACTTCTGAAACTCTCATAAAACCCTGAGTGACTTAACAACTTCACTGTGGCCACTGACACTGACATAATATAATTATTGCTTCCTATCATACTCACTTTATCTCCCTATGGCATATGATACTCAAAGAATATCTTAACTGTGACTCTGATAGTCACAAAATAGCCTGACTTGGCTTCTGACACTCAACAATATCCTCACTCTGACATCTCACACTCACAAAATGTCTCTTGTGACATTAAAAAATATCCTCACTGGACCTTTGACACTAATGTCATACCCTCAATCTAATATTTGACACATTATACCCTCACTCTGACATCTGACACAAATGTCCTCCATTGACCTCTAAAATAGACATGATACCCTCAACTAACATCTCACACTCACAGATTACCCTCATTCTGACCCCTAATGCTTAAGTATTACCCTCACTGTGGTCTACAACACTCATAAAATATATTCACTGTGGTCTCTGACAGACAGGTAATACCCCCTTTGCCCTCTAACTCTGAAATAATATCCTCAGTGTGACCTCTGTTACTCACATAATAACCTCAGTGTGACCTTTCTCACACACATAATATCCTTATGTGGCCTGAGTCACTCGCAGAATACCCTCAATGTGTCATCTGGCTCTCACATAATTACCCTTATGAGTTCTCTGACATTCATGTAATATTATCACTGTTCTTTTTGTGAAATTGACATAATACCACTGTGGCCACTCACACTCACATTATGTCCTCACTGTGATCTTTGACATTCAAATTATTTTCTGAAATGACTTTGGACACTTTCATTTATCTTCACTGGTGCCTCTGATACTCACCTAATTTTCTCACTTGTTATGTGATACATGACATCCTCACTGTGAGTCTGATAGTCACATAATATCCTCACATGACCTCTGAACTCAAATAATATCCTCACTGTGACCTCTTATAATCACAATATAACCTCACTGGGATCTCTATTACTTAGGTAATACCCTCACTTTGGATTATGACATTCACAAAATATCCTCACTTGACCTCTGACACTAATGTAATATTCTCACTTTGACCACTGACACTCAAATAACAACCTCCCTGTAATCTCAGACACTGATATTATGCATTCAATTGGACATCTGACACAGACATTTTATCCTTAAACTGCCTCTGACACATAATATCATCAATGCTACCTCTAACACATAACTATACTGTGACCCCTGGCACTCACATAATGCCCTCATTGTACCCTCTGACACTCACATAAATCCTTAATTCTGGTCTCTGACAATCATATAATACACACATTTTGACCTCAGACACAGACTACTACCACTCCGGTCTCTGCCACTCCATATCACACCGTTTCCTCTGAAAGTAATATAAATATTATCACTGGGTCCTCTGACACACATAAAATATCCTCACTTTGACCTCTGACATTGACATAATACACTCATTGTGATGTCTGAAACTAATATAATATCCTTTCTGTGAATTCTTGCACTCATAATGTCATAATTTTGTTCTCTGATACTAACATAGTATCCTTATTCTAATCTGTGATACTCACATAATACCCACAGAGTGGCCTCCTATACTCACATATTACATTAAATGTGACTTGTCATGCACACAATACCTTTTTGGGACCTGAGACACTTATATCATGCTTGCAATGTAGCCTCTGACACTCATAATATTCACATTTGGTCTCTGATATTAATATAATAAATTCAATCTGGCTTCTGACACTCACATAATATTCTAACTGTGACCACTGTCACTCACTTAATTACTCACTTTTGCCCTTAATATTCACATAATATCCTCACTTGGCATCTGACAATCACAAATTGCCATCACTATTACCTTGACACTCATATAATATCCTCAGTGTGACCTCTAATACTCACCAAATACCTTCAATGTGGCCTTATGCACTCACATAATATATCTGTCACCTCTGACACTCACATAATACACTCACTATGGTCCAAGACAGTCACTGCACTGTGAATTGGGACACTCATCATATCCTCATACTGGCCCCTGATATGACAAAATATCCTCACTGTGGCCACTGACACCCACATAATTTATTCAGTGTTGTCCCTGTGATTGACAGTATATCCCAACCCTAGTCTCTGACACTCACAAAGTATCCTTTCTGGGACAGTTGCCACTCACATAATATCCTCATTTTGTTCTGACACACATATAATACCATCAATGTGGCCTCTGACACTTACATAATATACACAATTAAACTTCTGACACTTAGTACCCTCACTCTGGCCTCTGAAACTAAAAAAATACCATTACAGTGGCATCTGACATTCACATAATATCCTCAATGTGGCCTATGACTAATAAGATACCCTCACTGAAGCCAATAAGACTCACACATTTCACTCACTGTAGCCTCTGACACTCACATAATATCATCACTCTTACCACTCACACATAATATTCTCAATGTGACCACTGTAACCACTGTCACTCATTGAGTATCTTCCCTGAGTCCTCTGACTTTCAATGAACATAGTCTGGTCTCTGACACTGATATAATGTCATCAGTGTGTCCTCAAACATTTGTATAAAGTCCTCACTATGCCTTCTGACACACAATATCCTCACTATGGTCTTTGACTCTCACATAATATCTTGTGTCCTCTGACACTCATAAAATACACTCACTGTTGCCATGACAATCACATAATATCTTCCCTTGGTCTGACTCAAAATATTTCCTCACTGTTACCTTGACAGTCACATAAAACCCTAATTGTGGCATCTGACACTCACATATAAACATCAATGTGGCCTCTGACTTTTACATAATATCTTCACTCTGACCTCTGAAACTCATATAATAATATGTGACCTCTCACACTCACATAATACCCTCACTTTGGACTCTCACATTCACATAATATCCTCACTATGAATAATTACATGCACACAAATGTTCATACTGTAACCTCTGACTCTTACATAATACTCTTCCTCTGGTCTCTGACACACATAAAATGTCCTCCATGTGGCCTCTTAAACTCATATTACACCCTCACTATAACATCTGACACACACATAGAGTCCTTATCTGGCCTCTGACATTCATACAATATCCTTACTATGGCCTTAGATTCTCACATAATATTCTCACTTTGACTGCTAACCTTGACAAACTGTCCTCACTGTAGCCACTGAAATCCAGATATTACCCTCAATCTGGCCTCTGACACATAATGGCAGCTCACATTCACATAATATCTTTAATCTGCCTACTAACACTCACATAATACCTTCACAATGCCTCTGACACTCTGGTAATTACCACACTATAGCCACTGACATAGAATATCCTTATGTGGTCTATGACACTTACTTATTCTCATTCTGGCCCCTTTTACATAATATTCTCCCTTGACCTCTAAGACTCACATAATATCTTCCCTGTGGCTAAAATACTTACAAAATATTTGCCCTATGAACTCTCACATTCATATATAATCCTCACTTGACTATTTTTAAAAAAATAGCATTTTTTAAATTTAACACAGAAATTACATTAAAAAATAAAAGTGCAAGCAAAGAACAAAATTATTCATTTGCCAGCAGCTAAGTTGGACATGACGTCCAGGTCATGAATATACATACACAATATTCCATTTTTTGTGATTGAGATCATTGTATCATGCTTTCCCACACATAAATATTCACCAAAACGAAATCTAATACCTACCTCATTTGATAACTTACACTCAAATAATATCATAACTCTGACACAAGAAATTCACATAAATACCCTCACTTTGGAATCTGACACTCATATAATATTTACACTTGACCGCTGACATTAACATAATATCCTTACTGTGGAACCTGACATTCATATAATATACTCATTGTGACTGAAGACCCTAATACCCTTAATGTGACTGCTGACACTCACATAACATCCTTAGTATGCACTGTGTCCTTTAGTATTTACATAATTTTCATACATTAGAATTTACAACTAATATAGTAGTTGTCCTTTGGCTTTTAATGCCATCTTATTATCACTGATTTTACATCCAAAATTAATAGTTTCCCTGAGTCCTTTCAAATTTATGTAATATGCAATATGTGGCCTCTTAAACTCATATAAAAACTGTCCTTCGGTGCTGGGTTTGTGGCTTACTGTTAGAGCACTTGCCTAGCACAAGCGAGGCACTGGATTCAATTCTGAGCAACACATAAAATATAAATAAATTAAATTTAATTTTCAAGGAATTCTGTTATTTTTAAAAAATTGTCCCTTGTTCTTTCTATACTGATATTATATTAATACTGTAGCATTAAAACTGCTGTAATCACTAGCCTCTGGCTGTTAATACTAACATGCTTTCCATTCTATAAAATCTAAACCTAACAAAATAGCTGCCTGACTTGTTACCCTTAATATGAATGTGATAAATTTGTTGTACCCCCTAAATCTAATAGCTGCCATGTGGTCTTTAATGATGAGGAAATATTCTTACTATTCCACATTAAACTAATATAGTAGAATCCCTGGGACCTTAAAGATGATTATAATATCCATAGTGACCATCTAAAACACATATAATAGCTCTCCTGTAAAGTTCAATAATAATACAATATGTCTATTATGACTATTCCATGTCCTTTTTTTTAACAGTATATGCATACAATAGCATGAAAAACTATATAAAAGCTGTTCTGTCCTTTAATATTAATATAATTTGTCTGATATTACAACATCATTAATGGAAAACAGTCATTCAGAGTACTCAAATACTAATATAATATCCAAACTAGAGTATCAAATATGAATATAGAAGCTGTGCTGTGGCCTCTAAATCTAATGTGTTATTCATAGCCTAGCATCTAATATGAATATACTAGCTCCCCTCTACCTTGAAATACTAATATAACAACCATATCATTGCCTAAAAAACCAATGAAATTTATTTCCTGCAGCCATTAATATTACTTTATGCCATCTTTTTCATAAACCCTGAAACCAAAATAATAACTTTAATATCCTTGATATAACATCTAAAACTGTAATAAGGTGTTCTGTAGCATTTCACATTAGCATATTTATGTTGTACAACCTTATGCTAATAAAATATCTGCATTTTTGGCATTAAATAATTTTATGAGTTATCAATAAAATTAATGTATCTACCATGTTGATTTTAATCCTAAAATGATATGCATACTTGAGTTTCTAAAAATGACCTAAAGATTTATTCATAGTTTTTAATACTAATATGATATCCATAATATGACATATCAAACTGATTTGAGAACTGCCTTTTAAAATTGATGTAATAATCATACTTTAAGAAGTATGATTGTTGTACCCCCTAAATCTAATAGCTGCCATATAGTCTTTAATGATATAAATATATATAGTAATATAATAGTGGTCCTGAGGTTTTAATACTATTACATGTTCCATAGTATAGCATTTAATATTAACATAATAGCTTCCATAGACCTTCGATATTGATAGAAGTGGTGAGAAATAACATCCATAACAAATATAATAGCTGTTATGTAGTCTATTATGCAAAAATATCATAATAAAACTCCTCAAGATAATGCAATATCTGTCCTTAGTTTTTAATAATAATACCAGTACTACACCATCCAAAATTGATATAATAGTTGTCCTGTTATACAATCCATACTATTAAGAATTTTCTTGACTAGGGCTGCACTTCATGAGCTTCACTGGCAGCGAGCAGAGAGGTAAGACTGAGCCGTAACTGAAACGAGGATGTAAGTTCTCAACAGGCTCCATTAGAAACAAACCATGCCCAGTAACGTAAAGAGTTCAGAAGTCAGCTGATGTAGCCACATAAAAAGCATTCTCTTTGTCCAACTTCTCTGGGAGGAACATGTCATCAATAAGGCAACTGCAATGAAACATCCCTCAGTCATACACAGGGCTCCATGCCACCTGGGATTTGACCCTTCAGATCTGAGTTGCAGTATTGCACCTGAGACAAACCAGGTGGCCCCTAAGTCCATGGTTGCTTTGTCAGGATCATCATACCCTGAATATGCAGCTGTAGATGTGAGGACATGAGGAGGGACAGATTAGTCTGTACTGCCTTGATGCTTCTTGGTAACACAAGACCAGAGGTCAAAGTCTGTGGGCTGTGTTTACAGGGTGTCTCAATCTCACACTGACATTGATTGTTCTGGGCTTCACACTGTGCCTTTAATCACTGTATTTGCCTAATTTAGATTTCAGTAGGGAAACTGTGGTCATAATATATCACTTTAAAATTTTTATTTTGTCTACATTGGTCTACTTGTCAGAAAAATCATAATTTAAAAAAATGCATGTCATTTTGAATTTTCTATTGAGATTTTGGTGTACTACACCTTTGTCTTGGATGCTCTTCTTAGAACGGGAATAGTGCAGACCTCAGAGGTTGGTGCCTCAGTGTTTGGATCTGGTGATGCTGTGATTCTGAGTGTCAAAGTCAGGACTGGGAAAACTGGGTACAGAACCATGTTGAGGATATTGGTAGAAAGATGTATTAGAGGTAAGGGAGTAACACTCAGTTAGGCTTTATTGATATACTTGTTTGTGGGACTTCTTTGTTAAGACAGTGAATCTGTTTCCAGTGGAATCAAACCCCTCTGAAACCCAGGGTTCATCACCCCTTTTCTGGGATTTATTTTTTCTCTTGTTTTGGAGAATTATGCAACAATCCCAGCAAATCAACTTTTAGGCATTTTACAATAGTAGTCAATGAAGAGAAGTTATCACTAGCTGACATTGTTAATTTAAAGGCTTTTTACAGTGATTTGGAAACTGACTAAACTTCTGCTCATTTCATGGTTCTAACAGGCCTGCCAAAGCTCATACAGGGCTCTTTCTCCTTCCTGAATAAACTTAGTGGATAGGGAATGTTATCACATAATGCCATAATGTCATAAGATGAAAACCTACAAGAGTAGGAGATAAGGGGGAGAATGTTCCATGACTTTGATTTTTATCATTTTAAAATACAGGGACTATTTCCTTTTTTCAAATTCACTGGTGCCTCATGGCTTACCAAACTCAGCACCATTCAGAGTTGCAGGACTTACTTGTGGTGATTCTTCCATTTGTTTTTCCCCAGTAAATTTCAAGGAGCACAGAAGCATTCAGCAATGCCCTTTCCTGGGAACCCTCAACATGGGTGATTGTGCATATGAGTATTTATATTAAAGTCTTTCCAAGCCAGTGGTCTATCATCAGACTCTCACATTTGTGGGAAGGTAAGGAGAAGCCAATTAGTTCTGTGTGCACAAGCAAGATAGTTCTAAGTCTTTGAGATGCTTTTCTAATTTTTGATGTTTTTAATAGAAGAGGAGGAGATCAGCTTGTTGTGTTCATTCAAAAGTGGGCACAGGGCACTCAGTGAACATACATTAGATTAATGACTATCCCCTGAAGAGAGTGGTTACCTTGTCCTTTTCCATTTTTTTAAAACTGAATTGTCAGTCCTTCTCTCTGCTCCAGTAACCTAAGCTAGTGAATAAATATTGACTTCTGAGATGGGTCTTTGTTCTTCTACTGGGGCATTCTTTCCAAATTTTAGTTAGAAGAATAGAAAGAAACTGTCTTCAAGAACACACACAAAAATAAATGACCTGCTGTGACCTTGAAAGAAGCAGTGCAGATGTTCCATAAAGTAATAGAAAAAGAGAATTCCACTCCCATGGTTATGACCATGGTATTGCACAAAGTTTTGGCAGTTTCACACCATCATTTATTTTGATAAAAATTGCACTCATGAATTTTATAACCAAAATATCCTAACCTATGTGAGGCATTTAGAAATGGAAACAAATTCCAGTTTCTTGCTATTTAATGGGGTCCCTGGAACTTTGCCTGCTGCCACACAAACTTTTCCAAAAAATCTCTGGAATTATAGCAGTGCCACTGCTATGGAACTATGGAGACAAAGAAATAAGATTTCTGAAGACTACATCTTGGAAGTGAAATACCATGGCTCTTGCTGATTTATTTTTCTTTGAAAACTGATGCTGATATGGATTCACTTATATGGGGAAGTTACAGGATTGGGACAATAGAATTCTCTGGTGCCAATGATCCCTTGTAGTGTACCCATATCATACAATGAGAAAAAATATTGAAACAATTTTAAATTTCACAGGAAGCATTGGAAAGTTTACAGCTCAGGAGTCTATCTCTGAAAGTTAGTCATTACAAAGTTCCAGTGGGGCAGAGTGGAAACAAGGACACGGTAGAAGTTGACTTCCACTCTTTCACTGTTGGACTCACATCATGGTATAGTTGTATGTCATATCTTGTCCCTCTCCTTCTGTGTTGTGTTTTCTGTATGTTGGTGCATTACAGACAAATGACTCAAACATTAGGGTTCCCAAGGAGTATGGATATAAATGGCCTTATACACCTGATGACAATTTCAAAAGCATATACTAGAATAATCCCAGGGGAATAAATGGCAAAAATTTTGGACCTCATAAGGCATAATGACTTCAGGACCACCCACATGGCCAGAAGGAGGAAATGGGTCTGATTCAAACTGTCTTTCAAACCAGGTGAGTTGGCTATACCTGTGACAGTCTGGTGACCAGATTCAGGGTGTGTTGGTTTAACCATGTCCACTTGTTTGTATGTATGTATGTCAAGGGAAAGTGGAAGAAACCTGCATATCAGTTGGCCATTAGAGCCATCTTGTGTGATAAAGAGCTATGCATATGGAGTCCCCAGGGAAGTGACCTCACTTCCTTGGAAGTAGAACACACAGAACTTGGAACCCTAGTAGCTAGGCAACCACATTCCAGATAAATTCCCATTCTGCTCACTTGTGTTGAGACAGCAAGTCCAGACCATGAGTTCCTGTTGTCTACTCATTTTTGGATGTTTATTCCTCAGGAAATTTCTAGTAGGGGACTTACTCAAGATTGAAGCACTATATCAATATTGGGACCAACAACTCTGGTGATTTTTCCCAAGAAGACCAGAGGTGAAACAGGACAGGCCATTGGAAGTGAGTAGAGTCTAGCCTTCCACTCAGATTCCCATTTAGATAACACCAGACCCTCAGAAGTTTTTCTCTGTGTGTGTTTATATTTTGTCTTACCTTTGTGACTTACTGAATTTGATGCTGATCAAGCTGTGATACTATCCTTTAAAAGAGCTCCACCTTACATCATTCCCTCCACACCTCAGAAAGACATATTTGAGTGATTACAAACTAGTATTTCACAAGCCCTAGTAATTATACTTTTTAGCAAGTTTTCTTTAAACACCTTAGAGAACCTTTCTTTTTACCTCAGAGATCCTGCACCCACACCTCAGAGAAAATTTTTGACTCACTACAGAGACCTTTCCTATATACTGCAAATAGCCCTTTTATTCACTTAAGTGAACACTTGCACTCTCATCAATAAGCCTTCCGAAAAATCTCATAAAGCCCTTCTACACTATTCAGAGGGACCTCCCTACATGTCAGAGAGCCCACCCTACATAAAAATGAGAACCGACTAACACCTCAGAGAATCTTTCCTTCACACCTCAAACTCACTTCCCTACACATCTAAATAATGACAACCTACTAATACCAAGAGCTTTTACTACACAGCACAAATTCCCGTTCATATACCCTGAAGGGACACTACCTCCACACTTTATTGAGCAACAATTACACAACTCAGAAAGCCTTTCCTATACACCCCATGGAGTACTCCCTATAAATTCCAGTGAGATGTTAATTCAAACCACAGAATTCCCATGCTACAAACAACAACACACTGTACTACACAACTTGGATACAACTTACTATTCACCAAAATGTCCTCTCTACTCACCTCTGAGGGTTGGCCTGACACATCTCAGAGAAGACTCTGGAAACATTGTTGAGTGAATTTCCTAAACAATGTAGGGGTTGCCCCTATTGTATTCAAAGAATACTCGCACTACATCTCATTGTGTTCTACCTAGTCATAACTGATAGATTTCATTATTCATTTCTGAGGACCCTAAATGCACAACAGAGAGCATACCTATGCAGACAAGCTCTCCTGCACCCCTCATAGATTCCTACTGCACACTTATTAGAGGCCTCCATACACACCTCTAATCATCTGCACTACAAATCTCAGAGAATCTTCCCTTCACAATTCAGTGAAAACCTCCTACACACATAGCAGTCACCTCTCCACACAGCTCAGAGCCCTACCTTCTCATATCAAGTGCCCATTCTACAGAATTCAGAGGGCCATCCATACACACCTTAGACACATTTCCTACACACATTATTTATCAATCACTGTATCAATGTTGGGACCAGAGAATCATTGCTACACACCACATACCTTGCCTCTACACACCTCAGAATGACATAATTTCACTATTCAGAGGGCCCTGTTACACACCTCATAAAGTCGGCCTTTCAAACTTCAGTTTGTCCTCATTTATCTCATAGATCTCCTCTTACTCACTATAGACATCCACAAATACACACCTCAGGTAACTCTTAATTTTTACAAATGAGCACCCACCTTATACACATCATTCAACAGTCCTCCATACAAATCTCAGAGAGGCTCTTATACAAACCTCAGAATGCCCTTTCAACAAACCTTTAAAACCATACCTACACATCTCTTGTAGCCCTCAAAACTAACCAAAATGCCCTCAATATTTACCTGCAAGGGCCATAAGTACAAACTAAAGAACCTCCAAGAAACTCTTCTGAGTGTCCTACCAAAACATTGCAGAGATTCTCTCTTCTATCCTCAAATATTCCTCTCACCACACCTGAGTTTATTCTTGATACTCATATCAGAGATCTCACTATTCACTGTAGAAGTCCCTCCCTACATAACTGAGATAGCATTTCTACTGTATCAAAGAGGCCTCCTATGCCCCTCATAGATTCCTCTGCCTACCTAATATAGACCTCCCTACACACCTCTGAGAATGTCCAAACACACATCAATATGCTTTCCCTGTGAATTTCAATTAGGCCTCAGTGCACACCTCAGTAAACATACACAGCAAACCTGAGTCCAGCCTATTTATCTCCATGATTACTAAATTCAGACCATATAGATCTTCTTTCCACACTTCATGGGGCCCTCCCTTCTATATCAATTTGTCCTCCTTACTCATTTAACAGAGTTCTCACTTCTCACATGCAAAAAACCTACAAACACAACTACTTAGGTCATTTCTACTCATTTCAGTGCACCCTATCTGTACACCTGAGTGAGCCCTCCCAAATCAACTGAAAGGACCCTCACACACACTTCTTGTAGCTCTCTAATACACATCATAGAACTACCCTGCACACCTCATAAAGTCCACAAAACACAGCTCAGAGGCCACATGCTACCAACTTCAAAGAGACTTCTCTACACACCTCAGTTTAACTTTCAGACACAACAAAGTGTACCATCCATACTCAAATCTAGAGCAGTTCCTACACATGTCAGAGAAGTTCCTACATAAATCAGTGAGCAAAACCATACTTCTTTGCAAGAAGAAACAGTGTTTCTTTGCAAGTCCTCTAAACACCTCAAAGAGCCTATATACTCACCTCACTGATGTCTCAATATACACACCTCACAGAACACATTTTACTCACCACTATGCCTTTCCTATACACTGTAAATACTGACTATTACTCTGTACCTAACCCTAACACTAAGCATAAACCTAAGTCCCCCCTACATGACAGAGTCCTCCCTGAACATGAAACTGACCATGACTTGACCCTGACACTAAAACCTAACCCTAGGCCTAAACTAACTCTAACATCATAGTGCTCTCCCTTCTACATCAGTATTTTCTCACTACTTATCTTACCAAACTCTTAACTACTCATCTCAAATGGCTCTCCAAACATAGATCCCTCAGTTCTTTTAAAATTTTCAGTGCACATAAACTGTACAACTCTGTTAGCCATCTTAGCTCACTTCAGGGGGCCCTCTTACACACAGAAAGAAGCCCTAGGACAAGCATCATATAACCCTCTTACACAATTCATACACACCTCCTTACACAGTTCAGCAGCTGCACACTAACAATCTTAGAGACCCTTCTCTACACACATCATAGTGTACTCCATTAACATCAATGAACACCATCTGTATATCAAGAGAAGTGCCTACTTGTGTAGACAACCTCAGGTAGACATCCATATATACCTTAATGATTACAAATTATATTTCTATATGAGACCTTTGTACTAACTATACTTCTAGGTGGTACTCTTTAAACACCTCATAGAGAATTTCTACTCACCTCAGAAAGTCTTCACTACACATATGAGAGAGCTCTTTCCATTCACCTCAGAGGTCTTTCCTATATACTGCAAAAGCCCTACTTAGTTATTGAGCCCTCCCTCTCATAGCAAGAAATTCACTGACAAACCTTATAAATCCCCCGAACACCTTTCAGAAGTCCCTACCTATATACATCAAACAGACCACCATACACAAAGAGAACCTGTTTTAACACCCCAGAGAACATGTCCTACACACCAAAAACTCATTCCCCTAAACATCTAAGTAATACCACCCTACTCATATTAAGAGTCATTTCTACACACCTCAAAGTGCTGTCCATACACAGCATAGGGATTTTTCCTCCACACTTTATTGAGCAACACCCAAACAATTCAGATATCCATCCGTGTACAACCCAGCAAACACTCCCCGTAAACATCAGAGATGTTAATTCAAACATCAGGATGCCCATGCTACACACCTCAACCTGTGCTACAAACACAACACAGAGAGATCTCACTTCTATCTAAACTCTCCCTACTCATCTCTGGGTGCTGCATATACACACCTAAGAGAGCCCCATTGTTCTCTATTGAAAGCCCTCACAAACACTTCAGATATTTCTTATGCTATCTTCAAAAAACCCTCCCATCAATACACAGTGTGTTCTCCCTACACATATCAGAGAGATCTCACTATTACTACAGAAGTTCCTCCCTCCACAACTGTGTTAACATCACTACTCAATCATAAGGCCCACTTACACCCCCATAGATTTGTTGGCATATATAATGGAAAACTCCTGACACACCTGTGAGAGCACTCATACACACATCAGAATGCCATCCTTATGCATTTAAACAAGCCCTCACTATACACCTCAGAGAACCTACACTAAAAAGTTCAGACAGTCTTCCCTACCCATCTCAGCAAGTCTGACCTACATGTGACATAGGCCCCCCTTCTCACTCCATAAGGTCCTCGCTTTTACACCAGTTTTTCCTCCCTACTTCTCTTACAGAGCTCTCACTATTCTGCTAAGAGGCCCTCCAGAAAAAATTCACTGAGTCCTCTCTATTCTTCTCAGTATACATTCTTTATACACCTGAGTGAGCCCTCCTAACTCATCTCAGAAGGATCACCCACAAACATCATACAGTCTGCTGACACACATCAACAATCTCTTCTACAGACCTTATACAAGATCCTCTAAACAGATCAGACACTTCAAACTACCAATTTCAGAGAGTCCTCTCTACCACCTCAAAGTAGCCTTCATTCACATCAAAGAAAGCCTGCCTACTTACCTCAACAGCAGTCTCCACACACCTCAGAGAGACTTCCATATGCACATCAGCAAGTGCAAATAAGATTCCTTTAAAAGCCCTCCTTACTAAATACACTTCATTTCAAGTACTCTCTATATCCCTCAGAAAGCCCATCTGCTCACCTCAGAAGACCCTCAATACATGCCTAAGGGAGACCTTTAATTCACAATAGAGGCCTTTCCTATGCATTCAAAATACTGACCCCAACTCAGAACTCAACCCTAACTCCCACCCTAACACTAAGTCCACCATATGTACCACAGAGAACCCTTGCTGACATTGACAGTGACCATGAACCTGACCTTGATACATTACTAATTCTAATACTAACCTTAACCTTAACTTCAAAGAACCTTCATTTCTACATCAGTGTTTTCTCCCTACTCATGTCACAGAGTTCTCATGCCTTACCTTGAAAGGCCCACCAAACACTACTCATTAAGCCCTTTCTAAAATTCACAGAACACCCTCCCTATACAGTTTTGTTAACCCACCAAGTTCACCTCAGGAAAACCTCCCATGCACCACTGGGAGATCTCAAACACATTGTGTAGTGCTCTCTTACACCTGTCATAATTTCCTCCCTCTGCAGTCACATACTACCAACTTAAAGCACCTCCCAAATAATCTCAGAGTACCCTCCTTAGACATCAAAGAAAGCTGGTTCTACTTACCTCAAATGCTTTTACTACACACTTTAGAAGGATGTCCCTACATATCTCAGTTTGTACAAATTAGATTTCTTTGCTAGTTAGTTCTGCTAAACTTCTTTGTAAGTACACTATAAACACCTCAAGAGAGTTTATCTACTGATGACAGAAAGTCCTCAATGTGTCATTTTGACTCACAACAGGGTCCTTCCATATAAATTGCAAATACTGAACCTGACTCCAAGTTTGACACTAATCCTATTTTAAACCTAAACCTCAGACCTCCTTACATACCAGGGAGCCCTCTCTGACACTGACACTGACCATGATTCTGAACCTGACCCTAAATCCTTACCCTAGACCACTTCATCAAACCTCAAATCTCAATAAATGCTACCTGTGCATCTCAGATAGCCTGCGCTACCTATCAAAAAGTCCTCTCTATTCACTGTGAAGGCCAAAACTACAAAACTCAGAGATTTTTTGTGATACTCCATTGAGTGCCCTCCCAAAACACCTCAGAGATTCCCTATACTATCTTCAAAGGATGCTCCCATCAAACTTTAGAACATTCTCCATATGGAAATCAAAGTTATCACACTACTCACTTCAGAGGGCTTTCCCTACACAACTGAGACAGCATTTCTCCTCAGATGTAAAGCCCTCTTACAACCCTCATAGATTCTTCTGCACACCTAATAGGTACCACCCTACACGACCCTGAGAGACTTCCCTTCACTTATCAGAGTGCCATCCCTCTGCATTTCAATGAGTCCTCACTAAACACCTCAGAGAACAACAAGCTCAGAGAGCCCCCTCCACTTATCTAAGTAAATTCTACCTACACACCAAAGAGACAATTCACTCCACACCTCATAATTCCTCCATTTCTATATAAATTTTTTCTCCATACTCATCTTAAAGATCACTCTCTGCTCACCTCAAATGGTTCTCTGAGCACAACTCACTAAAGTTATTTCTACTCATTTTAGTAAACACTCTGTACAGACCTGTGTGAGCACTCTCCACTCCTCACAGTTGGACCACCCACACACGTCTAATAGCCCTATTACATGTCATAGAGTTCTACACACCTCATAGTGTACTCTAAACAGCTCAAAGACCATGCACTACTAACCTCAGAGAGCCCTCCCTACACAACTTAGAGTGTCCTCCATGTACATACATAAAGACACTTTCTAATCACCTCAAAGCAATCTCTACACATCTCAGAGAGACATCCGTACATACCTCACTGAATAAAAACTATACTTGTTTTAAAGACACTTCTGCTAATGATAACAAGACACAAATTCTCCCTGCACAAGCTATTCAAGCTATTCTTTGCAAAACCTCTCTAAATACCTCAAATAGCCGATCTATGCACCTCAGAGAGCCTTCAAAGCACACCTCACAGAACACTCTTGAGTCACTACATAGGCCTTCTATGTACACCACAAATGCTGACCCTGATCCTGAACCTAACATTAAACCTAACCCTAACTCTAATCCCAAGCCCTCCCTACATAAAATAGAGGGCCTTTCCTGACCATGATACTGACCATGATCATGACCTTGACCCTAAACTTTAAGCCTAACCACAACCCACATCCTTCTCATAGTTTTCTCCCTTCTACATCAATTTGCCCTCCCTACTAATCTTTCAGAGATCTCATTTCTTCCATCAAAAGGCCCTACAAAAACAACTCACTGAACCCTTCCTACACATCACAAAGCAACTTTTCTCTGAACTACTGTGTGCCCTCCAAACTCACATCAGTGGCACATCCATACACATTAAATTGTCCTATGACACACACACCATGGAACCCTCCTACACAACTCGTGGAGCACTCTTTACACAGCTCAGAGGTCACATGCTATCAACCTGAGGGAATTTCCTACACACCTGAGCATACCCTCATACACATCAAATGTAGCCCTCCCTACCCACATTAAGAGCAGTCCCTATACACCTCAGAGAACTATCCCTACACACCTCAGTGAGGCATGTCTAAATACCTCACTTGGTCCAAAATATACTCCTTTCCAAGCAGTTCTTACTAACTCTTTTTCTTGCCAAGCCTTCTTTAAACACAACAGACAGACTGTCTACTCACCTTAGAAAGCAATTAATGTACATCTCAAAAAGTCCTTTCAACTCATCACTGAGTCATTCTTTATACACTTAAATTACTGACAATGATCCTTAACATAACCCTAATCTTAACCATAACCATAAACACAAGCCCTTCCTACATATCACAGAGGGCTGTCCCTGACACTAACGCTGAGTAATATATGGATCCTGATCCAAAACTGTAAGGCCCACCCTAAATCTAAAACAAAATTTTTAGTTCTTTTCATTTTATATCAGTTTTTTCTCCCTAGTGATCTAACAGTTCTCTCAATACTCACCTCAAAAGGCTGTCACTTATCAGAGAAAACATTTGGCCTTTGGTTTTTTGGGCTTGGCTTATTTCACTTAGCATGATATTTTCTCACTTAATTCATTTACCAGCAAATGCCATAATTTTATTGTTCTCTAAGGTTGAGTAATATCCATTGTGCATATATACCACAGTTTCTTTATTTATTTGTCAACTGAAGGGCATCTAGGTTGGTTGCACAATCTAGCTATTGTGAATTGAGCTGCTATGAACATTGATGTAGCTGCATCACTGTAGTAAGCTGATTTTAAGTCCTTTGGGTCTAACCCAAGGAGTGGGATAACTGGGTCAAATGGTGGGTCAATTCCAAACTTTCTGAGGAATCTCCATACTGCTTTTCAGAGTGGCCGTACCAATTTTCACCTCCACTGGCAATATATGAGTGTGCCTTTTTTCCCCACATCCATGCCAACACTTATTATTGCTTGCATTCTTGATAATAGCCATTCTAATTGGAGTTAGATGAAAACTTAGGGCGGTTTTAATTTGCATATCTATAATTGTCAGGGCGAACAGCTGTAGGTATAGAATAGGCACACGAGAGAGGCATGCACTAATCACATTGTTAACTAGCTAATACTGTATAGCCAACCGCTTTTGGCTCAGCGCCAGGTGCCATCTTGACCGTGCCCAAGGCTGGGAGTCCCGGGTACCCCGACAGTTCCCCCTTCTTTATTATAAATTTAAGGCTCGGGACCGTGTCTGTCTTAGGTTCAGTGGTCAGCATATGTCCTTACCCGTCATCAGAGTCTGCAGAGCATGCTGCAGCTCCTGTCTTAGGTTGGTACATAGCCACCTCCTTCATTACCCGTCTCTGACTACCGGTCCAGCATCGAGAGACATACTTGTGGGGAGCTGCCGGCCTTTAGGGCGGTCATGACCTGATGAAAGATAATCCGATCCCTCTGTTGGCAGTCTTGTAGGTGCATGCCAAAACAAATGAAGAGAAGGGAGCCAAGGCAGAGGAGCACTATCATAGCTCCTAAGCCTGCCCATTGTTTGACAAAGCCACAAATAGAAAAAAACTATTTAGCCATATTAGATACAGAAACAATATGCACCCTAGTAGAATTAGCTTTGAAAATTTCAGCTCTCAGTTTTGAAATAAGACCATCAAATTGATAAAATAGGCTGACAATTTTCTAGATAACCCAGCCACGGTGCTGGAATTATCATATACAATAGGGGTGACACAAACAGTTCTTAAGGAATAAACGCATCCCAGTCCCAAAAGTTCTTGCAAGATATCCACTTGTTCTTGTAGTAAGTTCATTCTTTGATTTACAAGAGGTAAGCCTGTTGTTAGATGCTGGTTTAGGGTCTCCATAGTCTGTAAGGCTGCAGCTGTATTTTTGGCCAGGTAATTGTTGTTACTATATGGTTGTGTCAATGCTACTGCTGCAGAAGCTGCAATGGCAATGATCACAGCTACTGTGATGCCAAAGTCTTTTCTGTTTCTTGATAATAGCACTGGCAATTCTGTATCTGTAACAGAAACTGGGACAGGTAGGAAGGTAGGAATGTGCATCAGAATTGCACAGGTGGCAAAAGAACCATTCCAGCATTGTGAGAAATAGCACACGGTTAGTGAGCAGTTAAAAGTTGTGTTATTAGAAGTACCAGTTAGCAGAAACATAAAAGGAGAAAATACACAAGCTGACATGGGAGGAAAGGCAATATTTCTGGTACAGTTAAGGTCAGCAGAACGAGTTGTCCTACTCTGGGTCTGATCTGCAGCATAATTTCATCGGCAAAGTGCAAAGGTTCCTCCTGTTAAGGCAAAGAAAGGCTGTAGACCGGTATATCTTTGTTTAGAAATGAAAAATAGCCAGTTATCGAAAGGGTTTTTCATGAGTTGGGCGATCAAGAACAGTATGATTTGAAAAATTATCGGTAGAATTAACAGACCTGTAAGAAATAGTGGGAAATGGGGGGGAAAGGAAAAAAAATATGTTAGTTAGAAGTAAAAGATATGGCCAGGCTCTAACAATAGCCCATAGGTCCCGGGTTTGCCTTTCCGTCTGAGTTTTTGTTATTGAGGGAAGGCTCAGGCTCATCACTGCAAGGAGGAGCAGCATCACTTGCATGTTGTACAACTCTGATCAGCCTTTCTGGAATCCAGACTGGAGTCTGTTGATCCTGTGGGAAGATACAAACAGACCCTCGGACCCAACGAAGGACTGGGTCCGGTCCTTTCCAACAACCTGTCAGGATGTCTTTCCATTTTACCCATACTTGAGGAGTATCATGGGGATTATAATGCCGATCAGCTGCAGAGTGGCCGTCCCTATCCAAGGTTAAAAAATTTAGAATAAAGAGAACTAAATTAAGTTTATCTTTAGGAGACTTGTAGGAGGCTCCTATTCCCCCTTTTTGTTTATTTAAACAATTTTTTAAGGTAAGATGTGTTCTTTCTACAATGCCTTGTCCCTGAGGATTATAGGGGATGCCAGTGACTGATTGGATGTTGAATGTTTGTAGAAACAACCGAAAGCTTTTGGAAGTATAAGCAGGGCCATTATCTGTTTTAATAACTTTAGGTATGCCCCAGCCAGCAAATGCTTGTAGGCAGTGTTGAATGACGTCTTTTACCTTTTCTCCGGAATGAGCGGAAGCCATAATGACCCCTGAAGCTGTGTCTACTGACACATGTACATACTTGACAGTACCAAATTCAGGAATATGGGTTACATCCATTTGCCAAATATGATTAGGTAGCAGTCCCCTGGGGTTAACTCCAAAGGATTGTACTGGGATTAAAGGAGCACAATGTTGACAATTTTTTATATTTGTCGAGCCATACATTTAGAGATAGGAAATTTTCTACTCAAGGTAGTGAAATTTACATGGAATTTTTCATGAAAGAGTTTTGCTTGTTCCTCTATAGAAAAAAACAAAAATTGATTTGGTGGCCATATCTACCAAGTCATTAGCATTGGCCAAAGGTCCTGGTAAATTAGAATGAGCTCTAATATGTCCTACATAGAATGGATGTTTACGCTGTAGAATAAGGTTTTGTAACGTGATAAAATAAAAAGCTACAGTGGACGTGGAAGAAATAAGGGGTACTGTTTCAAGAACATGTAAAGCGTTGACAACATATAAGCTATCAGATAGGAGGTTGAATGGCTGATTATCTGCTAATTTAAAGGCTAATATTACCGCTGCGAGTTCAGTAACTTGTGCGGAGTTGGGTGGAACTATTATGGTGTGAAGTTGTTTACTGATAAGTACTGCACCTACTCCATTTTTGGAGCCATCAGTAAAAATGGTTACACAGTTTTTAAGAGGCTGGGCACTAGTTACTTTTGGGAAAATTATGGGAGTATTTTTACAGAATTGAATCCAGGGATGTTGGGGATAATGGTTATCGAACTGAGCTGAGGTGGAACAATATAATACTGACCAATCATCATCATTATTAATTAGCCATTTAATTTGCTGAGTGGAATAAGGAGTTATAATAATAGACGGATGGATTCCAAAAACAGTAATGCAAGATTCTATTCCCTTGAATATTACCTGAGCAATAGCTTGGGGATATGATTGCAATGTTTTAGCTGGAGAGCTAGGAAGATTTATACTTTGTAGAGGTCCTCCTTGCCAAACTATGCCAAAAGGGGCATGTTTCTCTGAGATTATGATTAAATTTAATGGTTGAGTAGGATCACAACGATCAATGTAACACTGCTGAAGTCTATTCTCTACTAGCTGTAAGGATATCCGTGCTTCGGGAGTAAGTTTCCTAGAAGAATTCAAGTCAGGATCACCTTTTAATATATTGAATAAAGGTTTTAATTCCCCCGTGGATAATTTTAAATAGGATCTGATCCAGTTAATATCACCTAAGAGTTTCTGAAAATCATTCAAGGTATTCAATTGATCTGTCCTAATGGTCAACCTTAATGGTCTGACTGTAGTAGCAGTGAGTTTTGTACCCAGATATTCTTGGATCTCTTCCAATTGTAATTTTTCAGGGGCTATCACTAATCCTCTTTTTTCTAATGCTTGAGTTATAAATTGTAATGCTTCTAACAATACTTCTTTTTCTGGATGGCAAATAAGTATGTCATCCATATAATGATAAATCAATAATCTCTTAAACTTTTGTCTAGTAGTTGTTAACGCTTTATCTACGTATATTTGACATATAGTAGGACGGTTGGCCATACCTTGAGGCAACACGGTCCATTCAAATCTCTGATCAGGTTGAGTGTGATTAAGAGAGGGCAAAGTAAAGGCAAATCTCCAACAATCATCTTTGTATAGGGGTACAGAGAAAAAACAATCTTTTAAATCCAGAATAATAGTAGGCCAATTTTTTGGTAGCGCAGTGACAAGAGGGAGTCCACATTGGATAGGTCCCATAGGGTACATTTGTTCATTTATGGCTCTTAAATCATGTAATAACCTCCATTTTCCTGATTTTTTCTTTATTAAGAATATTGGAGTATTCCAAGGAGAAGTAGAATGTTGTAAATGACCTGCTTGTACCTGCTCTTGTACCAACGTATGAGCTGCCTCTAGTTTCTCTTTTGTTAGGGGCCACTGCGGAATCCAGCGAGGCTTATCCTCTTTCCATACTATAGGGATTGATGGTTTATCAGTGGCCCCTAGGAAAAACCCAGCCCATGAGAATCGTTCTTTGGTGGGAGTAAGGGCAGTGGTTGGGCAAATCCTTGACTATGTCCTCTTAATCCTTTTTTATCATTATAGTTCATGTTTTGTAGCATATTTTTTACAGGAGTCCCTTGGTAGATCTGATCAGTGGTGAGTTTCATATCCATTTGCTGCAGGACATCTCGTCCCCATAAACTAATAGGAACATTACAAACATATGGCTGGAATATTCCTGTATGTCCCTCTGTATCCTTCCATGATAGTGAGGAAGCACTTTGATTGGGGCTTTCCGCTACTCCTAAGCCCCTCAAGCTCTGAGCTGCTGTGATCAATGGCCAGTGTTTTGGCCAGACCACTGCACTAATAATACTTTTGTCTGCTCCTGTATCTAATAGACCTGTAAATTCCATATTTCCCACTTTTAATTTTAGGAGGGGCCTCTGTCCCATATCCATAGTAAGATTTATTAAAGTAGTTCCTGTTGATCCAAAACCTCCTTGTCCTCCATTTGTATTTTTACTGGGCCATAAAGAATGTTGACTGGGTAGCACAAGCATTTGTGCAATACGATCCCCTGGAGAGATGACCGTAATTCCTTTTGGTGAAGAGACTAAAGCTTTTATTTGTCCAGTAAAATCAGGATCAATAACTCCTGGGTGTACTATAAGTCCTTTTAATGTTGAAGAACTTCTGCCTAACAATAGTCCTACACTGTTTTGTGGGATTTTTTCATGCCAGTCAGTATCAATCATCTGTACCCCCATATCTGGGGTTAATATGAGTCTCGAGGTGGCACAGATGTCCAATCCTGCACTCCCTGAGGTGGCTCTACGCTCCCCTTCTCTGTGGGAGGATACCACTGTCGGGGAACTTGTTGAATTGCCCCGTATATTTGTTGCGGGCCCCGGGGAGGGCCCTGTCTCCCATTTTTTTGGAGTTTAGGATTTAGACCTAGAAAATTACCCACCCTATCTCTAATAGACTTACAGGCACTGCTCCAATGATTTCCCTTTTTGCATCTTGGACATAGCCCAGGTCCGGTTCCCAAACTATTCCCTGTATAGATGTTCCTACCTTGGGCAAGGAATAGCCTTTTGTTTGGACAAGTGGCTTTTAGATGTCACATCTGTCCACACACAAAACATGATCCTAGAGACTCTTTATTAGTTCTTTGAGGGGATCTCCCCTGGGCTTGTGCAAGTGCGGCAGACAACAAAGTGGTTTGTCTATCTATGGCTGCTACAAAGGCACTGCTTTGTGCTGAAGTATCATTTACATCTCTACACACTTTTAAATAGGTGGATAAATCTTTATTTTTCCATGGTCTTATAGCCTCCTTACACCATTTGTTAGCTTGTTCGTAAGCCAATTGTTTTACTAAGGGCATGGCTTGATCCGCATCTCCGAAGATGCGTGATGCTGTTTGAATCAGCCTGTCCACAAAGTCTGCATAGGGCTCACTACTCCCTTGAGTTACTTTTGACAACTGGCCTTTAAGTCTCCTGCTCCTTGTAATGTTTTCCAGGCCTTGGTTGCAGCTACAGCAATTTGTGCATGGACTGCTGGATGATAATTAAGCTGCGCTTGAAGAGTCTCATAAGGTCCCACGCCCATAAGCATGTCCCTATCAACTTGGGGATTTCCCGCTGCTGCATTTCGGCGGGCGGTATCCGCAGAAATTTCTTGCCATGATGTCTTCCACATAAGGTATTGTCCCCCAGACAGAGCGGCTCTAGCAAGATTAGTCCAGTCCTGGGGCACTAAGTTTAATGACGTCAAGGTGTCTACTAAGGCTATAGTAAAGGATGATTGAGGACCATATGTACTAACTGCTTCTTTTAATTGTTTTACTATTTTAAAGTCTAAGGGTTGGTGGAATCTTTGATTTTGAGCATCCTCAAAAACAGGATATGCTACAAATCCAAGATGACTCCATTCTAAGCGTGATCTGAAACCGGACGCTTCATGAGAAGGAGGTTCCCTATTTAGGGGAGGTGTACTAGGCAACACAGGCACTAGAGGGGGCTCTTTATCTAGTCTTAATTTTTGTACTCTTTTTTCTAATTCTTCTCCTGATACTTCCCCTTCTGATAATTCCTCATCTGAGTTAGTTCCTCTTTCTGAATTTTGAGAACGATATGAGCGTTCCTCTTTATTTCTTCCAAGACCTGTCTTCCTTCAGCTAGAGGCTCGGCGAGTGAAGGTTTTTTGTTTTTGCCTCGTAGACAGGATTTAATGAGAGACCAAATAGCCATAGTGCCTACTGGTAAAGGGCTTTGCCTATCTGCTACACGAAGGTCCTCCCCCAGCTGTTCCCACTGTAGGGTGTTTAAAAGGCCCTCATCCAAAAACCAAGGGGAAACCTTTTCTACAGTATCGAGAAATGCTCTAGCTGTTTTTGCCTTTAACGGTGTCCCATGGTTTTTTAATAGCTCCCTAAGGGGCTGTTGCATCCTGAATTTAGACTTTCAGACCCCATTGTTACTAATTTGAATGGCTTCAGTTATGGCAGTTACGATAACAAACAGTGGCCAAGCTGCCAGGAGCAACGAGATTACTAAAAGGAAAACTATCTGTCAAATATGTATTAAAGTTTGTAGCCGCTTTTCACGTGCTAGCTGTACCTTAATTGGACCACCTTCCACGTGTCCCTTTTACCTTAATTGGACCGCATTCCACGTGTCCCTGGACCGCCTTCCGCGTGTCCTTATTTTCCTTTAACCGGACCGCATTCCGCGTGTCCCGATAGTCGATATACCGCGAACGTCAAGGCTGCCTCTCCTTTACCTGTTTACTTTTGACCTTTTATAACCGGTTTAACTTATTAAAAAAATTTTTTAGATATCTTACCTTGTTTTCTTTATAAAATTTTCATGTTCCCGGGTTTCGGCACCAGTTATCGCGTTCCCTCTGCCTGCAGAGAGAGACACGACAAACGTCTGAAGCTTTGGAAGTTTATTGTGCACAGTCTTCCTTTCTTTCCCTCTTTTCTATCCCCTTCTCTCTTTTCTTTCTCTCGCTCTCTTTCCCTCTGCTTAACTCTCGCCTGCTCCGGTCGCTCTGCTTCTCCTGCTCGACTCACGCCTGCTTCGGCCGCTCCGCTTCTCCCGCTCGGCTCACGCCTGCTTCGGCCACTCCGCTTCTCCCACTCGGCTCTCGCCCTCACTCGCACTCTTCTTCCTCGCTTCCACTCCCCCCTCCCAGGAAGTTACCAAGCTTATATACACTTCAACCAATCAAGGGAGAGTACACGAGGTAAACGGCGAACAGCTGTAGGTATAGAATAGGCACACGAGAGAGGCATGCACTAATCACATTGTTAACTAGCTAATACTGTATAGCCAACCGCTTTTGGCTCAGCGCCAGGCGCCATCTTGACTGTGCCCAAGATGCTGAGCACTTTTTCATATATTTGTTGATCACCTCTATATCTTCTTCTGTGAAGTGTCTGCCCATTTCCTTAGACCATATATTGATTGGGTTCTTTATATTTGGGGTGTAAAGTTTTTTAAGTTCTTTATAAACTTTAGAGATGAGTGCTCTGTCTGAAGTGTGTGTGGAAACGATTTTCTCCCACTCTTAAGACTCTCTTTTTACATTATTAATTGTTTCCTGTGCTGAGAAATAACGTTTTAGTATGAGTCTATCCAATTTGTTGATTCTTGCTTTTATTTCTTGCACTATGGTGTCCTTGTTAAGGATGTCTGGTCCTAAACCAACATGATGGAGATTCTGGCCTACTGTTTCTTCTATTTGGTGAAGGGCCTCAGGTCTAATTCCTAGATCCTTGATCCATTTTGAGTTGAGTTTTGTACAGGATGAGAGATAGGGGTTTAGTTTCATTTTACTGCATATGGATTTCCAGTTTTCCCAGCACCATTTGTTGAAGAGTCTATCTTTCTACATTGTAAGTTTTTGGCACCCTTGTCAAGTGTGAGGTTACTGTACTTATGTGGGTATGTCTCCATGTCTTCTATCCTGTACCATTGATCTACCTGTCTATTTTGGTGCCAATACTTTGCCATTTTTGTTACTATTGCCCTGTAGTACAGTTTAAGATGTGGTATAGTGATGCCTCCTGCATCACTCTTCCTGCCCAGGATTGCTTTGGCTATTCTGGATCTTTTGATCTTCCAGATGAATTTCACGTTTGCTTTTTCTGTTTCTATGAGAAATGTCATAGGGATTTTAATTGGAATTGTTTTAAATCTGTATAGTGCCTGTGGAAGTATGGCCATTTTTGATAATATAAATTCTGCCTATCCAAGAACATGGGAGATCTTTCCATCTTCCAAGGTCTTCCTCAATTTCTTTCTTCAATGTTTTGTAGTTTTTGTTGTAGAGATCTTTCACCTCTTTGGTTAGATTGATTCCCAAGTATTTTATTTTTTCCAGGTTATTGCAAATGAAGTTGTTTTCCTCATTACCTTTTCAGATGTTTCATCACTTATATATAAAAATGCTTTAGATTTATGCGTGTTGATTTTATAACCTGCTATTTTGAAGAAATCATTGTTGAGGTCTAGAAGTTTCTAGAGGAGTTTTTGGATACTCTAAATATAGAATCATGTCACCAGCAAATAGTGACAGTTTAAGTTCCTTTTTTTCTATTTGTATCCCTTTAACTTATTTAGTCTGTCTAATTTCTCCGGCTAGTATTTCAAGGGCAATGCTGAATAGAAGTGATGAAAGAGGACATCCCTTATTTGTTTCCATTTTTAAAGGTAATGCTTTCAGTTTTTCTCCATTATGAATGATGTTGACCTTGGGCTTAGCATAAATAGACTTTACAATATTCAAGTATGTTAGTACTATCCCTATTTTTTCTAGTGTTTTGAGCATAAAGTTGTGTTGTATTTTGTCAAAAGCTTTTTCTGTGTCAATTGAAATAACCTTATGAATCTTATCCTTATGTCTATTGACATAATGAATTACATTTATTGATTTACGGATGTTAATCCATCCTTGCATTCCAGGGATGAACCACACTTGATCATGGTGCACAATTTTCTTAATATGTTTTTGGATATGGCTTGCCAGTATTTTGTTAAGGATGTTAGCATCTATATTCATCAAGGATATAAAATTTTCTTTCCTTGATGTGTCTTTGCCTGGTTTGGTTAAGAGGGTGATATTAGCTTCATAGAATGAGTTTGGTAGGGTTTCCTCCTTTTCTATTTCCTGGAATACTTTGAGAAGTATTGGAGTGAGTTCTTCTTTGAAGGTCTTGTAGAACTCAGCTGAGAATCTGTCAGGTCCTGGGCTTTTCTTGGATGGTAAGCTTTTGATGATTTCTTCTATTTCATTGCTTGATATTGATCTGTTTAAATTTTGTATGTCCCCTGGTTCAGGTTGGGAGAAGCATGTCTCAAGAAATTTGTTGATGTCTTCAGTATTTTCTATTCTGTTGGAGTATAAATTGTCAAAGTAGCTTCTCATTGTTATGTATCTCAGTGGTGTCTGTCATGATATTTTCTTTTTCATCACGTATTTTAGTAATTTGAGTTTTCTCTCTTCTTCTCTTTATTAGTGTGCCTAAGGGTTTATCTATTTTGTTTACTTTTTCAAAGAAACAACATTTCATTTTGTCAATTTTTTGAATTGTTTCTTTTGTTTCAATTTAATTGATTTCAGCTCTGATTTGAATTATTTTTTGGTTTTACTACTTTTGCCGTTTTTCTGTTCTTCTTTTTCTAGTGATTTGAGCTATAATGTTAGGTCATTTACTCGTTGACTTTTCATTCTTTTCTTGAATGTGCTCCATGCAAAGAATTTTCCTCATAGTACTGCTTTCATAGTGTCCCAAAGATTTTGCTATGTTGTATCATCATTCTCATTTACCTCTAAGAATTTTTTATCTCCTCCCTGATGTTTCCTGTTATCCATGTTTTATTCATTAGCATATTATTTAGTCTCTAGGTGTTGGAGTAATTTTTTTATTTTTTCATTGATTTCCAATTTCATTCCATTATGATCTGATAGAACACAAGACAGTATCTCTATTTTTTTTTTTTGCATTTCCTAAGGGCTGCTTTGTGACATAACATATGGTCTATTTTTGAGACAATTCCATGTGCTGCTGAGAAGAAAGTGAATTAACTCTTTGAAGGATGGAATATTCTCTATATGTTTAACAAGACTAGGTTATTGACTGTGTTATTGAGTTCTATGGTTTCTTAGTTTGGTTTTTGTTTGGAAGATCTATCCAGTGGTGACAGTGGTGTGCTAAAGTGACCCAGAATTATTGTGTTGTGGTCTATTTGATTCCTGAAATTGAGAAGGATTTGTTTGAAGTACAGGGATGCACAATTTTATTGGGCATAAATATTTAGGATCTTTATGTCTTCCTAATTTATCATTCTCTTAAGTGATATGAAATGTCCTTATTTACCTCTTCTGACTAACTTTGGCTTGAAGTCCCCTTTATATGAAATAAGGATGGAAACCCCTGGTGTTTTTTTGAGTCCGTGTGTGTGAAAGGTTTTTTCCCATCCTTTCACCTTTACTCTGTGGATGTCTTTTACTATGAGATGAATCTCTTGAAGGCAGAATATTGTTGAGTCTTTATTTTTAATCCATTATGTCAGTATATGTCTTTTGATTGATGAGTTTAGGCCATTAATGTTCAGGGTTATTATTGAGATATGATTTGTATTCCTAGTCATTTGGGGTTATTTTGCATTTTTAACTTTACTTGGTTTCTCCTTTGAATGCATTTTTCTTTAAGGTAGTTTTTCCCTTTGCTAACCTACATCATTGTTTTTCATTTCCTCCTCAAGGAATATTTTGTTGAGAATATTCTGTAGTGCAGGTTCTCTATTTGTAAATTCTTTTAACTTTTGTTTAAGATTGAACTAACTTATTTCATCTTCAAATCTGAAGGTTAGATTTGCTGGGTATAGGATTCTTGGTTGGCAACCATGTTCTTTCAGAGCCTGAAATACGTTGATCCAGGCCCTTGGAGCTTTTAGAGTCTGAGCTGAGAAATCTGCTGATATCTATATTGGTTTTCCCCTATATGTAATCTGATGCTTTTCTCTTGAAACCTTGAAAAGTGTATGTTTATTTTGTATGCTAGGAATTTTCATTGTACTGTGCCTTGGTGTGAATCTGTTGTGATATTGTGTATTTGATGTTCTGTACACCTCTTGTAATTGATTTTCCATTTCATTCTTCAGGTTTGGGAAACTTTTAGATATTATTTAATTGAAAATGTTGTTCATTTCTTTGGTTTGTATCTCTGTGCCTTCCTCAATCACAATAATTCTTAAAGTTGGTCTTTTCACGATGTTCCTTATTTCTTGGAGATTCTGTTCATTTCTTACCATCTTCTCTGTTTGGACAATTTTATATTGAAGATGAAATATTTTGTCTTCATTGTCTGAGGTTCTGTCCTCCAAGTGGCCTAGACTATTGATGATGATTTCCATTGTGATTTTTTTTGTTATTTCTTCCCTTCATATCAAGGGTTTCCATTATTTTTTATTGTAAAAAATGGGATACATGTTGCTTCTCTTTTTGCAAATGGAGTCAAGGCATACCATTTGTGTAATCATAAATTTACATATGGTAACATTGTTTGATTCATTCTGTTATTTTTTCCTTCAGCCCCCACCCCTCCCATCCCCCCTTTTCCCTTTATACAGTCCTTCCTTCTTCCATTCTTGCCCACCTACTTAATCCTAAATATAAACCTAACCCTAATGCTAACCCCTCCCCCATTATAAGTCATCATCTGCTTATCAGTGAGATCATTTGTCCTTTGGATTTTTGAGATGGCTTTTCTAACTTAGCATGATATTCTCCAATTTCATCCATTTGCTGCAAATGCCATAATTTTATCATTCTTTATAACAGAGTAATATTCCATTGTGTATATAAGCCACAGTTTCTTTATCCATTGATCAATGAAGGACATCTAGGTTGATTGCACAATCTGGCTATGGTGAATTGAGCAGCAATGCACATTAATGTGACTGTATCTCTGTAGTATACTGATTTTAAGTCCTTTGGGTATAGGCCCAGGAGTGGGATAGCTGGGTCAAATGGTGGCTCCATTCCAAGATTTCTGAGGAATCTCCATACTGCTTTCCAGAGTAGTTGCACTAATTTGCAACCCCACCAGCAATATATGAGTGTACATATTTCCCCACATCCTCGCCAACACCTATTGTTGCTTGTGTTCTTGATAATCACCATTCTAATTGGAGTGAGATGGAATCTTAGGGTAGTTTTGATTTGTATTTCTCTTATCACTACAGATGTTGAACATTTTCTCATATATCTGTTGATTGCTTGTACATTTTCTGTGAAGTGTCTGTTCATTTCCTTAGCCCATTTGTTGATTGGATTATTTGTATTCTTGGTGTAGAGTTTTTTGAGTTCTTTATATATTCTGGAAATTCACACTCTATCTGAAGTATGAGTGGCAAAGATATTCTCCCACTCTGTAGGCCCTCTCTTCAAATTACTGATAGTTTCCTTTGCTGAGAGAAAGCTTTTTAGTTTGAATCTATCCCAGTTGTTGATTATTGCTTTTATTTCTTGTGCTATCGGAGTCCTGTTAAGGAAGTCTGATCCTAAGCCAACAGTTGAAGATTTGGACCTATTTTTCTTCTATAAAATGCAGGGTCTCTGGTCTGATTCTGAGTTCCTTGATCCATATTGAGTTGAGTTTTGTGCAGGGTGAGAGATAGGGGTTTAATTTCATTCTGTTGCATATGGTTTTCCAGTTTTCCCAGCACCATTTGTTGAAGAGGCTATCTTTTCTCCATTGCATATTTTTGGCCCCTTTGTCTAGTATGAGAAAATTGTATTTATTTGGGTTTGTGTCCATATCCTCTATTCTATACCATTGATCTACCTGTCTCTTTTGGTACCAATACCATGCAATTTTTGTTACTATTGCTTTGTAGTAGAGTTGAAGATCTGGTATTGTGATACCCCCTGCTTTGCTCTTTCTATTGAGGATTGCTTAGCTATTCTGGGTTTCTTATTCTTCCAGATGAATTTTATAATTGCTTGCTCTATTTGTGTAAGGTACATCATTGGGATTTTAATTGGAATTGCATTGAATCTGTATAGCACTTTAGGTAGTATGGCCATTTTGACAGTATTAATTCTGCCTATCCAGGAACATGGGAGATCTTTCCATTTTCTAAGGTTTTCTTTAATTTTTTCTTTAGTTTTCTGTAGTTCTTGTTGTAGAGGTCTTTCACCTCTTTTGTGAGATTGATTCCAAAGTATTTCATTTTTTTCAAAGGTATTGTGAATGGGGTAGTTTTCCTAACTTCTCTTTCTGAAGATTCATCACTTATGTATAAAAATGCATTGGATTTATGATCATTATTGATCTTGTAACCTGCTACTTTACTGAATTCACTTATAAGTTCTAAAAGTTTTCTAGTGGAATTTCCAGGTTCCTCTAAATATATAAACATGTCCTCAGCAAACAGGGATAGTTTGAGTTCTTCTTTTCCAATTCATATCCCTTTAATTTCTTTGGTTTGTATAATTGCTCTGGCTAGAGTTTCAAGGATGATGTCGAATAGAATTGGTGAAAGAGGGCATCCTGCCTTATTCCAGTTTTTAGGGAGAATCCTTTCAGTTTTTCACCATTTAGAATGATATTGGCTATGGGCTTAGCATAGATGGCCTTTACAATGTTAAGGAATGCTCCCACTATCCCAATTTTTTCTAGTGTTTTGAGCATGAAGGGATGCTGTATTTTATAGAATGCTTTTTCTGCATCTAATCATGTGATTCTTAACTTTAAGTCTGTTGATACAGTGAATGACATTTATTGATTTCTGGATTTTGAACCAATCTTGCATCCCTGGGATAAAACCCACTTGGTCATGGTGCACTATCTTTTTAATATATTTTTGTATGCTACTTGCTAAAATTTTGTTGAGAAGTTTTGTGTCGATGTTCATGAAGAATATTTTTCTGAAATGTATTTTCCTCGATGTGTCTCTGGTTTAGGTATCAGGGTAATATTGACTTCATAAAATGAGTTTGGGAGTGTTCCCTCCCATTCTACTTCATGGAATACTTTGAGGAGTATTGGAATGAGTTCTTCTTTAAATGTATTGTAGAACTCGGCTCAGAACCCATCTGGTCCCAGAATTTTCTTTGTTGGTAGGCTTTTGATGGCCTCTTCTATTTCATTGCTTGAAATTGATTTATTTAAGTTGAGTATATCCTCCTCGTTCAGTTTAGGTAATTCGTATTTCTCTAGAAACTTGTTGATGCCTTTGAGGTTTTCTGTTTTGTTGGAATATAGATTTTCAAAATACCTATAATTATGTTTTGTATTTCACTTGAGTCTGTTGTGATATTCCCTTGTTCATGCCGAATTTTAGTAATTTGAGTTTTCCCTTCTTTCTCTTTGTTAGTGTGGCTAAGGGTTTATCAATTTTATTTATTTTTTCAAAGAACCAACTATTTATTTTGTTAATTTTTCTGATTGTTTCTTTTGTTTCAATTTCATTCATTTCTGCTCTGATTTTAACTGTTTCCTGTCTTCTACTACTTTTGGTATTGGTCTGCTCTTCTTTTTCTAGGGCTTTGAGCTGTAGTGTTAAGTTGTTTATTTTTTGATTTTTACTTCTTTTGTTGAATGCAACCATGAAATAAATCTTCCTCTAAATACTGCTTTCATAGTGTCCCAGAGATTTTGATATGATGTGTCTTTGTTCTTGCTAATTTCTAAGAATTTTTATTTCCATCCTCATGTCTTCTGTTTTCCCTTCATCATATAATAGTGTATTATTAAATCTTCAGGTATTGGAGAAGTTTCTGTTTTTTTATTCTGTCATTTATTTCTAATTTCAATCCATTATGATCTGATAGAATACAAGGTAGTATCTCTATCTTCTTGTATTTGCTAACAGTACTTTTGTGGCATAAAATATGGTCTATTTTAGAGAAGGATCCATGTGTTGCTGAGAAGAAAGTGTATTCGTTCTTTGTTGGATCGTATATTCTATATGTGTCGGTTAAGTCTAAATTATTGATTGTGATACTGAGATCTATGGTTTCTTTATTCAATTTTTGATTGGAAGATCTATCCAGTGGTGAGAGAGATGTGTTAAAATCACCTAGTATTATTGTTTTGTGGTCTATTTGATTTCTGGAATTAAGAAGGATTTGTTTGATGTACATTGATGAGCAAAGGTTTGAGGCATAGATATTTATGATTGTTATGACTTGCTGACTTATGCTTTCCTTAAGCAGTATGTAATGTCCTTCTTTATCCCTTCTGACTAATTTTGGCTTGAAGTCCACATTATCTGAAATGAGGATGGATACTCCAGCTTTTCTGCTGTGTCCGTGTGCATGCTATGTTTTTTCCCATCCTTTCACCTTTAGTCTATGGATATCTCTATCTATGAGATGAGTCTCTTGCAGGCAGCATATTGTTGGATTTTTCTTTTTAATCCAATCTGCCAGTCTATGTCTTTTAATTGATGAGTTCAGGCCATTAACATTCAGGGTTATTACTGTGATATGACTTGTATTCCCAGTCATTTGACTCATTTTTGTTTTTTGACATGATTTGGTTTCTCCTTTATTTGGCTATTCCTTTAGGCTGGTTCCTCCCATTGCTGATTTGCATTGTTGTTTTTCATGTCTTCCTCATGGAATATTTTGCTGAGAATGTTCTGTAATGCCGGCTCTCTTTTTGTAAATTCCTTTAGCTTTTGTTTATCATGGAAGGATCTTATTTCATCATCAAATCTGAAAGTAAGTTTTTCTGGGTATAAGATTCTTGGTTGGCTTCCATTTTCTTTCAGGGCTTGGTAAATGTTGTTCCAGGCCCTTCGAGCTTTTAGAGTCTGGATTGAAAAATCTGCTGATATTCTTATTGTTTTCCCCCTGAATGTAATTTGATTATTTTCTCTTGCGGCCCTTACAATTCTGTCTTTATTTTGTATGTTAGGTATTTTCATTATAATGTGCCTTGGTGTGGTTCTGTTGTTATTTTGTATATTTGGAGTCCTATAAGCCTCTTGTACTTGGTTTTCCATTTCATTCTTCAGATGTGGGAAATTTTCTGATATTATTTTATTGAATAGATTGTTCATTCCTTTGGTTTGTTTCTCTATCCCAATAATTCTTATATTTGGCCTTTTCATGATATCCCTCAATTCTTGTAGATTCTGTTCATGATTTCTTACCATCTTCTCTGTTTGTTCAACTTTGTTTCCAAGGTTAAATATTTTGTCCTCAATGTCTGAGGTTCTGTCTTCCAGGTGTTCTATTCCTATGGTTATGATTTCTATGGAGTTTTTAACTTGGTTTATTGTTTCCTTCATTTCAACGATTTCTGTTTTTTTTTTTTTCAGTATCTCTAACTCTTTATTGAAATGATCTCTTTCTTACTGTATTTCCTTTTTTATCTGTTGATTGGTAGGATCATTTAATGCCTGCATTTGCTCTTTCATCTCCTTGTTTTCTTCCCTGATTGTTTTAATTATGTACATTCTGAACTCCCTTTCTAACATTTCTCCTGCTGTCCTGTCATTGGGTTTTATTGATATAGTATCTAGGTTAGTTTGGGACATCTTCTTCCCTTGTTTTCTCATATTGGTCAGATATCAGTGGGAATCTGAGATATTGCAGATTTCCTCTATTGGCTAATAGTGTCCCTGTAGTTCTCCAGTATATCACCTCCCAGTCTTCAGTAGCCTGAAATCTTGGAGGAACTTGATAATGCAGTGCTTCCAAAGAAAGCTGCCCCTAGCCCGCTACTTGTTCCAGGTCTTGGAGCTGGCTCTGTGTGGAAAGGCTCTCACTGGGCTGTCTGTTCCGAGAAGGTGGCCGTAGAAGGAGTCTGCCACCAGAGGGAGCAGGGTAGCTTTGAGTAGTCTCTGGCTGCCCTTCCCTGATCCCAGAGACTGCCTGAGGGCAAGAGCTCACCTTTGGCTCCGGATTTGGAGCTGGCTCTTTGCAGAAAAGCTCTCACTGGGCAACCTGCTCCGAGAAGCTGGCTGTGGAAGGAGTCCACTGCCAGAGGGAGCAGGGCTGCCTGGGGAAGACTCTAGCTGCCTTGCCCTGCTCTGAGAAGATGCCCCTGTCCGGGTCTACTGCCTGGGCCAAGCTTCACCCGGTGCGGGAGACTCACCCCATTGGCTCTATGTTAGTCCGAGTCTTTCAATGCCTCTCCTTCTTGAATCCTGGGTTCTGGAGTGACAAGAGATGCAGTCACCCTCTAGTCTGCCATCTTGGATTGCCTCCATTTTTTTTTTAAATCTCTGTCTCTTTGTTGAAATGATCTTTTGCTTCCTGCAGTTGCTCTTTCAACTGCTTATTGGCATTATTATTTATTGCCTGCATTTGCTCTCTTATCTCATCCTTTGCTTCACAAATCATCTTAATCATGTATAATCTTAAGTTCTTTTCTGACATCTCTAGCATACTGTTATTGAATTCTATTAATATAGAATCTAGATTTGTTTGAATCATTTTCTTCCCTTGTTTTTTCATGTTGTTTATGTATCTTCCCCTCTAGCAGTGCAGATCTGTCGTATTGCAGTTTCCCCCTTATAGGCTTAAGGTGACACTATAGGTTTCAAAAACCTTTCCTTTAAGGGGAAGAACAATATTAGCAGTGCCCAGTCCAGACAATATGCAATCCTAGACCAAAGAGCCCCTATGAGGTCATTTACAATATTGACATAATAAACAGAATGAGTTCAATTATTATCTTCAGTATAACAAACAGATTTGCAATAAGGTCTGCAGTATCTAATGGAGGACAAAGAGGATGTGGAGGGATGTAGGATGTAGTTGTTAATGGGATAAGAGAAGAATATATAGAAGTTCTAGATATTAGAACGGTGAGCATAAAATCAAAAGAGGTTGGTTGTTAGCATGCAAAAAGTGATAAAGAGACTCTGAGAAACATGTAAACAAAAGGAAAGGAGAGCAAAAAATGTAAAGAAATATAATCATAAAATTGTTCAATAATGACAAAAAAGAAAATCTACACTATAACAGTCATATAGTATTCAAACCTCCCAGTCTTCAGTAGTCTGATGTGTGAGAGGTACCTGACAATGAGCTTCAAGTCTCCAGCAGGTGTCTCAGGCTGGGATTTGCCCAAATACTGTTATTTCTATCTGACAGGAGTTAATATTGTACTTTGCAAGCTATAAATATTATTAGGAAATTCCTACATTTTGTTTTTAAATTTATAATAACAGAATCTCCATGTTGTGTTAAATGGGATTTTGTTGGGTCATATTTCTTTTTGGGGGAAGATGACTATGCAAAATAGGTTAATTTTATTTTATAATTCCTTTGTGATTCCATGAAGTCACGGTTTCAAAATTGATAGCTTCATTGTATTAGTGCTGAACAATTCTTTAGTAATCTCTATTGTCATTTTATATAGCAGCACCCTTAAGTTTGCCATTCCACGGGATATATAATTGTTTTGTTGCAGTTTTGGTCTATTGTTATCTGTAAGTTTGATTCTTACATACTAATGGTGAAGAATACATCCAGCTGTTTTATAAAATTCTTGTTCCTAGGATGTTCTGGGGATGTTTCTTCATTTCTTTGAGAAATTTGGGAATCAAACAAGTGTTTGTTTGGGTTATTTTTATTTGTTTATTGATACTTGAGCATCATTCAGGTCCTGAAAACTACAGTGAAGATAATTTAAACTCAGAAATATTTGAACTTTAAATAATTACAAATCCTCTGAAACTGATGAAGTTCTTAAAGGTAAGAGAAGATGTCTCCTCTGTTTTCTTCCCAAGCAGTGTTGTTAACACACACAGAATATGACACTATGGGTGAACAGAGTGTTTTCTGAGGCTTTATCAAATTAGATTTGAAAGACTACTTATTATGTTATAATTATCTATCTATTAGAATTAGAACAATTCATATGGATATTTTTCTTAAATTCTCTATTTTGTTTAAGTGGCAATATTTTAACAGTTAACCAGTGTACTGTTCAGTGGCATTAGTGACATTCCAAAGTTGTACTTTTGCCATTATTTTCATATCTTTCAATATTCCAAACAGAAATTGAAGTCATTTTTTAAAATTCCTTTTCCATGCTGTCCCCAGCCCTGATAACTTTAATCTACTCTCTACTTCTATGACTTTGATTATTCTGGATACTTCATGTAAGAGGAGGCATAATGTATTTTTCTGTTATATCTGGCATATTTCATTTGGCATTTTTTTGGCTCCTTCATGTTTAGCATATATCCAAACTTCATTTCTTTTGTGACTGAATAATTCTCTATTACAAATATAGACATTTTCTTTTTTTGTTTGTTTGTTTTTTTTTGTTTTTTGTTTTTTGGTTTTTTTTGTTTGACATTTTCTTTATCCATTAATCTATTGATGGACACTGGGTCATTTCTGCCTTTTAGTTGTTGTGCCTAATGCTTATATGAAATGTTGGTGTACAAATATCTATATAAGTCCCTGTTTTAAATTCTTTGGGGTATAACATATACACCCAGAAGTGGAATACATTTCTGTTTAACTTCATGTGGAGTCACCAAATAGTTTCTATTGAACTTGTACTATTTTACATTCCCAGTAGTAATGCACAAGGATTTCAATTTCTCTTCATCCTCACTAATACTTATTATTGACCCTTTATTACTAATTTTATCCTAATAGGAGTGAAGTGGTATCTCATTGTAACTTTAATATACCTTTACCTAAAGTTTACTGATGTTGGGCATCTTTTCATGTGTATTTTGGCCATTTGTTTATCTGCTTTAAAGAAGTAGTTTTAAGTAATTAGTCTATTTTAAAAGTAGGTTTGTCTTTTGGTTGTTGATTTGATAGAATTCTTTATGGATCCTGGACATCATACTATTATAAGGTATGTTGTTTGTAATTATTCCCTCTTATTCTGTGCATTTTCTTTCACTTCCTTGAAGGTACCTTTGTGATGCAAAATGTTATTAATTTTAAAAAGGTTCAAATTATCTTTTAAATTTTTTTTCCTGTCACTTTGGTGTCATATTTAAGAAATTATTGCCAGTTTCTCAAGATCACAATTATTTGCTCCTTTATTTTTGAAGGTGTTTATAGTTTTAGCTCTTACATTTAAGGCCGTCATTCATTTTGAGTTAATTTTTGTTTGTGGTATAAAATTATGGTCCAACTTCATTTAGATTTTTGGTATTTGATCCCAGGGCTGTTTTATCACTGAGCCTCCTCCCAGGCCCTATCCTCTTTTATATTTTATTTAGAGACAGACTCTCACTGAGTGGCTTAGGGTTTTGGTAAGCTGCTGAGGCTGGCTTTAAAATTGGAACCCTTGTGCTTCAGCTCCCCCAGCTGCTGGGATTACAGGCATGCACTACTGTACCCAGTCCAACTTCATTCTTTTGCATGTGAATATCCATTTTTCCATAACCATTTGTTTCAACCATTTGTTGAAAAGACTGTCCTTTTCCATTGAATGATATTAACACCCTTGTCAAAAATAGTTGACCATGGATGTAAGTCAACTATTTGTCAAAAATTGTTGACCAGTTGTAAGGGTTTCTTTATGGGTTCTCAGTTCTATTCCATTAGTCTTATGTGTCTGTATGTCTATCCATACAGATAGTACCCGTGTGTTGTTTACAACAGCTTTATAGTAAGCTTTGAAATCAGGAAGTATGGGTTCTCAGAATTTGCTCTTTTTCAAGGTTGTTATATTTATTCTCTGTCCCTTGTAATTTCATTTTAATATTGGAGTGAAATTTTCTATTCCTCAAAATGTACAAAATGACAGAAAATACCATTGGGACTTTGAAAAAGATTGCACTGAATTTGAATCTGTAGATCACATTAGGTAGTATAATTATCTAAACAATATTAAGTTTTCCAGGCTGTGAATGTGAGCTGTCTTTTCATTTAGGTAGTGTGATTTATTTGAGCAACATTTTACATTTTTCAGTAAACAGGTCTCCTACTTTATTGATTAAATTTATTCCTAAGTATTTTTCTGGTTTTGATGTTATTGTAGGTGGAATTCTTTTTTAAATTTGCTTTGGAAATTTTTCATTGCCTACATATAGAAATGCAAATGGTTTTGTGTTTTGATTTTATATGTCCCATACTGCTGTATTTGTTTATTAAGTTTAAAAGACCTTTTGTGAATTCTTTGGGATTTGGTACATTGAAGATTATGTCATCTTCAAGGAGAGATAATTAACTTCTTACTTTGTCGTATGGATTCCTTTTCTTTTTCTTGCCTAATTGCTCTGTCTAGAACTTAAAAGCAAGGATACCCTTGACTTCTTTCTGGACTTAGGAAAACAACTTTCACTTTTTATCATTGATTATGCCATTAACTGTGGCTTTTTTTTTTTACAAGCTGATTAAATTTCCTTCTGTTCCTAGTGTACTGGATATTTTTATTGTGAAAGAGTATTGAGCTTTTTCAAATGCTTTTATCCATCATTTGTAATAGTCATGCTTTCTTAACTGTTGATGTGTATTACCTAGGATTGATTTTCATGTTAAACCACTCTCACATTCCTGGAGAAAATCCCATTTGGCTGTGATATATGTAGGTTGAATATCCCTTATCAAAATGCTCAGAATTGAAGTTTTTCTGATTTCAGTGCTGTTTGAATTTGGCAATACTTGTGTATCTTTCACTAGTTGGCCAACCCTACTCCAAAAATATGATATCTGAAATGTTTTGAAATCCAAAATACTTGTAGCATCATTTGCTCTAAAATTTTCAGATTTCAAATCATTTCAGATTTTTTCATTGGGGATTTAATGTGATTGGGCCTGACTTCTTTGGACATACTGATAAACTCAATCTGCTATGATTTTGTTGAGGATTTTTGCCTTTCTCTATAAGGGTTATGAACTGTAGTTTTCTTTCCTTGTAGTCTGTCTAGGTTTGTTATCAGGGTATTGCTGGCATTGTAGAATGAATTAGGGAATCTTTTCTCCAATTCTTTTGGAATATTTTGAGGATTGATGTTAATTCTGCTTTAAATGTTTGTTAGAATACCAGTGGAGTGATCTAGTCCTAGGCATTTCTTTGTTGGGGCATTCTGTTAATGATATAGTCCCCTTTCTTGTAATAGTTCTTTTCAGATTTTTATTTCTTCTTGAATCAGTTTTGGAAGTCTGTGTTGCTAGGAATTTAACCATTTTGTCTTTGTTAAGCAGTTTGTTGGCATACAGTTGCTCATGCTACTCTCCCCTACTTGTTTTGTTTCTGTACATTTAGTAGTAAGGTTTCTCTTTCATTTCTCATTTTAGTAATTTGAATCTCTTCTTCCCATCAATCCAACAAAGTATGTTCTGGAGAATATTTCACATGTACTTCAGAATATTTTGTGTTTACTTCTCATTCTGTGAGGAATGTTACTAATCTAATCAATTTAACCACCTTTTGGTTTTCTTGAGTCTCTCTTCTTTATCAGTAATATTTATTATTTTCTTCCTTCTCCTAGGTTTGTTTGTTTATTAATTAATTAATTTATTTATTTAGTCCCTGAAATGTAGACTTAAATTTTTGATGTGAGATCTTTCTTTTTCAATGTAAGCATTTAAAGCTATAATTCTCTCACACCACTGTTTTCAGACTATTCCATATATGTAAATATATTGTGTTTTTTTCTTTTGACTCAAAGAATTTTGTAATGCATGCTATGATTTCTTCTTTAACTCTCAGTTAAGAGAATGTTGTAGCCAGGCGATGTGGTGCATGCCTGTAATTTCAATGGATTGGAAGGCTGAGATAGAGGATTGTGAGTTCAAAGCAGCCTCATCAAAAGCAAGGCACAGCAACAGTGAGACCCTGTCTCTAGTAAATGCAATGGGGGATGTGACTGGGGATGTGACTGGGTTGTGTATATTTGTGTGTTTTCCTTTCCTCCTTTATTGATTTCTAATTTTGTGCCATTGTGATAGGAAAGACATTTGCATGATTTCAGTTTTTCAAACATTATTGATATTCATTTTGTGACCCAACTTAGTATATTCTGGAGAATATTTTGCTTGTACTTGAGAATATTTTGTGTTTACTTCTCATTCTGTGAAGAATATTGTTGGATAAATTTTTATAAGTGTCTCTTGTGTCTGATTAATAGTGTTCAGTTCATCTAAGTATTGATCTTCTGCAAGGCTATTTTATCATTTATTGTAAGTGGACTATTGAAATCTCCAAATGTTACATAACTT